>NW_015171514.1:815389-842531 GCF_001447785.1 Gekko japonicus
TTCTGGAAATTTTACATCTCTAGTAATGTCTCCTCAGACTAGCAGTGGCTCTCCCGGTTCTCAGGCTGAGGTCTTTCACATGATCTTCCACCAGATCATTTAAATTAAGATTCTGGGGATTTAACCTGGGACTTTCTGCATGCCAAACAGATGCTCTGATGCTGAGCCAGATGACCCCTCCTGGAGATGCTTGGATGTATCTCATTAACTACAACAGTATACCGGTCAGTAGTGAGTGGCTTTATTTACCTCCACTGCCCCTTCCCCAGTAAGACTAAATTATGCTGCAAGCAGTCAACATTTCTTCCAATGGAGTTACTTGCATGATAAAAAAAGGAGCTCGGAGTGAGGCCCTTTCTGCAACCAGTCAACAGAGAGCAAAAGTCCTAGGCCTACTGAATGTCCTGAAGAAGAATTCTGAAGTTTTACTGTTGAAGTTCAGGTGCTTGCATGGGGAACCATAAGAGAAACTGCTCTGAGCTTTTGGTGGAACATCAGCATTTAAGTTAGATTTAAAAAAATCAGAATCAATCAGACACCTGCAGAGATAGATCTGCAAACCTACATTTGTCTCTTAGAGAGATATCAGCTGTCAGTTGCCTTAAAACTCTGTGTGTCTAGTTCAACCCCAATTGGAAACATGAACAAACATCCATCCACTTACGGCAGCATTTTCAGTGCATAAGCATGGGCTTCCCAATTATATTTTCTCAAAGCCAACAATAAGCATTTCTTTGCCAGTGTCTTTTGAAGGCTAAGAGAGATGTCACTTTTATTAGAATGTGGCTATAAAGAGTACTTCAATAGAATGAAATACCTGATGAACCCACCCACTGAGCACTTCACAAACAGTGCTGCGACAGGGCTTCACTGCTCTGGTTTTAGGATTTTATCCATTACCGAGGGGTTTAACAGATAGTTCCTGTCCAAACTGATTAGGGAAGGAGGTCTGCCTGGGAGAGGCAGCTGACAGGCAAGCTTAAATATAATCAAAGCGGTCAATTTTGAGGGACAGCAAATCTCTCCCATAGGGGACAGCACAATGAAAACCAACACGGAGTGTAAAGTCTGTAGCAGCGGATATTAGAGATGCCAAGCATTCGGATGGAAATGTTCAATTACACCACCACCCCCAAGCTTCACCTGGGATCATGATTCAGAAGGCAATGGCAGACCCTGGTTGTTCACCTTTGTAAGAGTTCTTTTGAGCGTTTGAAGTGATTCTCATATGTTGTGTCAGTCAGCCTAACAACAGCACGCCAAGGCAGGACAAGATCATTAGTCCCATACTGCAAATGGGGAGCAATCCTAAGCAGGTCCACTCAGAATCCTATTTAGGTCTATTCAAGCCCGTAGCTACAGTGGGTCCTCTTGGGACCCAGACCCCCAACTTACCAACTTCCGATTCTTAAATTTTATTTATGGCACTCGTCGCCAGCTGGGGCCACTCCCTCTCAGTCCGATTCCTTCCCCACTTTGTGCCTACATTGGTCCTTTAAGGTCCTAAGCTGCCAGGCCTCTGTCTCCCCTTTCCTCCCAAGGTGCCAAGCCTGCCTATGCCAAGAAAGCAGCAGCTGGCATAGGATTCCCCCCCCCGCTCCCAAGCCCTACCCTAAAGCCAAGTGGTTGCAGGGAAGGATGGGAATGGGGCTGCTTGTTTGGGGGGGGCACAGGGTGTGGGGGGTGCCCCCCAACTTATTTAAAGGAGATGGGGTGGAATAGGAGGGTGTCAGTCAAGTAAATTCCAGCCCTTCCTCATGCATATCAAAATGCCAGATATGCAGGAGCCAAGTGTTCACTATCTACGTTCAAGTCCAGTAGCACCTTAATGACCAACAGGATTTTAAGTTTTTGAGAGTCAAAGCTCACTCCCTTGTACCTGACAAAGGGAGTTCTGACTCTTGAAAGCACATATTCCGAAAATCCTGTTGGTCTTCAAGGCGCTACTGCACAGGAATCTTGCTGTTCTTCTGCAGACCAACACGGCTACCCACCTGAAACCAGGGCTATTTTGGGGCATGAACGCACAGGAACAGAGGTCCGGCTGGCTCCAGAGTTGGCCATGCCCAGCAGGAACTCATTACCATAATAGGCCACACCCAACAGCACAAACTCATTAGGACTGGCTATATTAGGGGTGTGTGGCCTAACATGCAAAGGGTTCCTGCTACAAAAAAAAGCCCTGGGTTTTGACAACAAACAAGGTAAACAGAATAACAAGCAAAAGGTGAGTGTGGCTGGATGACCACACTTCTGGTAATGTGGGGGTGTGGCATAATATGCTAATGAGCTGCTCTGTCAGGGGTGTGGCCTAATATGCTAATGTGTTTCTGCTGTTGGGTGTGGCCTGTTATGCTAATGAGTTTCTGCTGTGCTTCTTCTACAAAAAAAGCCCTGCCTGAAACTATGTTTGCTATCTGGTATTCGAATTAGATCTCATTTCAATAAGGTGCTCCTGTGTCCCCACTTTGGCTCTGCCAGGAATAATCTGAAGAACTAGATGTATTCCTTTGAACAGAGGCATGTTAACAGCAGTGGGCAACTAGTTGAGCAGGGACAGATACAGATGGAAAGCGTCCTCTGCTTTTGGGCTGTGGAGACTGAATATGCTTCATGGGTGCCGATGCTCCATCAAATAAACATCAAACCTGGGCCCTAAATTTTGTGGTTGATTTTAATGATTAAAAAAAATCCCTGCAAGTATAGTTAATGCCAGAAGATGGCAGTAATAAAACACAAATATCTAAGTGATCCCCTCCCCCTTTGCTAAGCAGGACTCACCTTCTTGTTGGAGAAAACTTTTATCTGCTGCTCCTTTGTATGTGAAGGTTTTGCTAACATGTGAGCTGTATAAACTGTGGAGTTCAATTACAATTTATTTACAATACTAGATATTTTTTAAAAAAAATTCATTAACAGGTTAAAAATACCTAACTGCTAATCATTGTGCATCTATGTTCCAATTTCCTTTCCCACTAATTGATGTCACACACACACACACACACACACACAGACTTTATAGTGGGAATCTCAGTAAATGCTGAAATGCAGGCCATCTACCTTCACAAATGATCTAATTTGCTCCTTGAAATAGGCAGTTGATGAGTGAACATCCCCTTCCCTCCATGCTTAGCCCCAAAGAGTTCACCTTTTTTTTTGCAACTGCTACTGGCAGACATTTGAAAATGTGTGCTGGGATTTGTACAAGTTTAATGGGATACTTACAAGATGTGTGCATGCCCTCATACATGCAAATGTCCCACCCTCAAATGTTCACTCTGTCTCGCAGTGCCCCCTCCCCAAGCCCCAGACTTTACCTTTCAAGCTACAAGGGAATAAAACATGTACATTAAGCATCTACTGATGCCCATCCTTTCCAGTAAACTATTCTTCCCCAGCATCCCCACTATAGTTCCTGCTGGCACTCGTGGGAATTGTAGTTTTGCAGCTTCCTCCAACCATGCCTCATGCTGTACTCACTTGATTTCAGCCATTTTTTCTTCAGTGCTGGCTGGCTTCCAATATTGGATGTTGGCTGGAAGAAAAATGCTTTATCCACCCAAATAAAGCCTGATTTAAATGTCAGGCTGGTCAGAAAATAGTGATTCCAGAGGTGCATTTGTGGTTAGGCAAATGGCAAAGGATGAAAGATTAAACTCCACCCTCTCCCTCACTACAACCCTGGTTCAAATCTATTCGTTTACTGATAAAAAATTCCCAGGTGTTATATTCCTGGATCTGTCTGTGTCTTGTCTACTTTGCATTCATCCCTCAAAGTTCCCAAACTTATGGAGACAAACTCACTGTGGCCAGGGCCAGGGCCTTTTCGGTGGCGGCTCCTACCTGGTGGAATGAGCTCCCGGAGGAGATCTGGGCCCTGCGGGACCTCGTGCAGTTCCGCAGGGCCTGCAAGACGAAGCTCTTCCGCCAGGCTTTTAAGTAGGAGCCACCGCCGCCACTGTACCACCACTGCACCACTACCGCAAAGTGCGGGGATGCCATCGGGGTGCATGATGGCCCTGGGCCGAAGATCGGAAGGCAGCATTGTCTTGTAACTTTCAGAGCACCAGCACTTTATTGTAATTTTGTATTGTTTTATTCTGATTTTAACTGTTTTATCATGGCTTTGTGCCCTTATTGTTAGCGGCCCTGAGCCCGTTGGGGAGGGCGGGATATAAATGTGAATAATAAATAAATAATAAAATTAAGCTTCATTATGAATGCTGATTAGTAGGAAACTTTGCAGCACAGATAGGCAACTTCAGCCTCTGAACTTGAAGGCCTTGTGCTACCGCTTTGACACCAGTGCAAGATCTAACCACTATTTTCTTTGTATGGTCACCTGTGGACCTATGCACGTATACGTGGGAGTGAATCCAACTGAATTTATGGGCACATATCGTAATTACACAGGCATAGGATAGTGCTGACTCCATTGTGGAAGCTGCAAACATGAGAAGACTGAAGACAGAAATCTGAATGACACAATGAAAAAACAGGTATTTGCAATTTGCAAATATAAACAGAAGGTTCCTTTAGATAACTGGCAAAGTTTCTATTTGAGGTGAAACTCCAGTTCCAAAATATTTCCTTCATCAAAGTAATTGTTATTGAGGCAGCTTTGGTGATGTCGCTGGATGTGTGAGCATGTGTGTCCCCTGGTGAAGCCTCTTCATACTCCCCCTCTTCTCTCTCTTTCTGTCCTCATTACAGTACAAACCTATGCATATCTGTTCAGAAGCAAATTCCATTTTGTTCAGTGGGGCTTATTCCTAGGTAAATATGCAGAGAATAAACTAGTAGTTGACTAATCCCTCTTCCTGTTGCTGCACTTAATGCTTCGCCCCCACACCTTCCTCTGTTCTTCACTTCTACTTTCTGCTGCTGCTATGTGTCCTCCTCCTCCTCCTCATCTCAACACAAAATACTACAAACACACACACACACTGGCCCAGACAGGAGGTACTCAGCTTCACTTGTTGGAGTCTGCTGCTGAACAGACATCCATTCTTGTGTACCCCAAAGTCTAGCCATGATGGCATCTCTCCTAGGAGAGAATCAAATCTCAGTTCAGGTGCATGAAGTCCAACTGAAGACTTACATTGTCAACACAGGCATGCTGTGAAAGAGACAGAGGAAGGGAGCACACGATCCAGACATTTAACTAGGTTTGTGCTCATCATGAGATGTGTGAATGTGGCCCGTGAGTAAATGATCTATTCAAGATGATAAATTACCTATTCAAGATATATTTTGAAAGTGTCACCAGCTCTTTCCACTTTGTTGAGATCACTTGGATAGGGAGAACCCTTTTTGTGACTATGTTGAGATCAGTTCCAGGTAGGGTCGCCAACCTCCGGGGGGTGGCTGGAGGTCTCCTGGGATTACAACTGATCTCCAGGCAACAGAGATCAGTTCCCCTGGAGAGAATGGCTGCGTAGGAAGGGGGACTCTGTGGCACTGAATTCCCTCCCCTCTCCAAGCCCCCACCCTTGTCAGGCTCCACCCCTAAAATATTCAGATATTTACCAAACAGGACCTGGCAAACCTAGTTCCAGGATCATTGTCTTTGTACTTTTTTAAAGTCCTCTTAGTACACCGCAAGAGTCAGCCATCTTGAACAACCAGCACTTTATTAGTTTATGTTAGCTATAATGGAATTGTACTAGCTATAATGGAATTGTTTTTAGATGATTTTATGTTGTTTTAATTGTATTTATGTATTGAGTGGGAGCTGCCCTGAGCCTGCATTGCGGGAAGGGCAGGGTACAAATGAGATTAATAAATAAATATATAAATTAAAGTGGCAACGTTTACTTATTTAGAGAGAAGAGTCACATCCCGTCTTTCAGTCATATCAATGCCACGCGATACAATTCACGACACATAAAATGAAAGCATTTATAAAATTATAAAACAGTTCTTTTTTTAAAAAAACACCCATAAAAGATCTAGAACAGCAGTCACTGGCAGAATAAAAAGCATTAATAAAAAGATTAAAAAAGCTTTAAAAACAGCGGAGTTTAAAAAAAGATCAAAAAGCAGCTGGCAATTATGACAGCGGATGACCGAAGGAAGGGACACCCTGAATGCACTTGACGAAGGTGGTGGTGGTGGTGGAGGAGGAGGAAAGTGCGATGAAGTCACAGCTGCCTTATGGCAACAGCACTGTAGGGTTTTCAAGGCAAGAGATGTTCAGAGGTAGTTTGCCGTTGCTCGCCTCTGTGTCACAACCCTGTGATTCCTTGGAGGTCTCCCATTAAAATACTGGCCAGCCCTGACCCTGCTTAGCTTCTAAGATCAGATGAGGGGTGACATGATTGAGGTTTATAAGATTATGCATGGGAAAGAGCAGGTAGAGAAAGAGGTACTTTTCTCCCTTTCTCACAATACAACTCGTGGGTACTCCATGAAATTGCTGAGCGGTTGGGTTAGAACGGATAAAAGGAAGTACTTCTTCACCCAAAGGGTGATTAACAAATGGAATTCACTGCCACATGAAGTGGTGGCAGCTACAAGCATGGACGGCTTCAAAAGGGAATTAGATAAGTATATGGAGCAGAGGTCCATCAGTGGCTATTAGCCACAAGGTATAGATAGGGGCTCTGGGGCAAGTGATGCTCTGTCTTCTTGGTGCTTGGGGGGGTCAACAGTGGGAGGGCTTCTAATGTCCTGGCCCCACTGGTGGACCTCCTGATGGCACCTGGACTAGATGGGCCTTTGGCCTGATCCAACATTGGCGTCTCTTATGTTCTTATGTTCTTATGAGATTGGGCTAGCCTGGACTATCCAGGTCAGGAAAGCATGTGTGTGGGGGGGAAATGTGATGGTTGCTAGATGGAAAGCTCCTGGTTGTTAATTGATTAATTTTATTAAAGTATATATAGCCTGTCTTTCCTTGTGCCTCAAGGTGGCTTACAAGTCACAATTAAAACATTGCATTAAAACACAACTGAAAGAATCCTCCAGATGAGCTAGCTTAGGAGCGAGGGATGGGATGCGGCAGCTACATTGACTCTTGTGTGCAAAGTAGCCGGATATAACGGGTGACAATTGATGTCTTGGGGAGGAGGAGACCACCTCTAGAAGAGGCTGTTTCTCTTTATAAAATCCTAGAACAGGAACCCTTATGACAACAGCTAATCATCCTGTCAGGAAGGAGACATTACCTCATGGTGGCTTTTGAAACTGAGGGTACAGGGCTCGGCCGTATGTGGCTTCCCATGGTGCACCGTCTCTTGGTCATTCAAAAAAGAAAGCACTGGGATTAATGAAACAAAACAGGCATGGACCTCTAAGCCACACAGAGGCACACAAGTGATTTAGTTAATTTTGTTTATTTTATGTATAACCTGCCTTTCACCCTGAGACTGAAGGTGGGTTATAGTACAGAAAACAACAAGCAGGATCTGTAAGGAACTAGCAGGAAGGGGGCATCTTGTTCCCCCTCTCTTCTTTCTCCCCAGCCCTTCTCTCTCTCTCTCTCTCTCTCTCTCTCTCTCTCTCTCTCTCTCTCTCTCTGCCCCACCCCTTCTCTGTCACTCTCTTGGTCTTTCTCCCTTCCTGTATCATGTGTGTGGTGGGGGGGTTGGCTCACTTGCCTGTCCCCTCCCCACTGCTGTGCCTGCTTGTCTGCCTAGGCATGTCCCCTCCCTGGGCACCATGGGCTGCATGCCCCCCCTACCCAGTGGCCCAGCCATCTGGCTCATGTTGCAATGGTGGGGTGGCAGCAAAGCGGGGATGTGGGGGCAGAGGATCCTGCTCCTCCTCACCCACCCTGCAAGACACTGGTGTAGAGGGAACTGGCTTGCTCATGCCTCCCTACTGCTTTGCTTGCCTGCCCACCCAATTATCCCCCTCTCTGCTGGTCTGGCTGCCCAAGCTGAGGCAGCAACCGTAGCTGCCATTGCAGCAGGTTGACAGCAAAAGGGATCGTTGGGGGGGGGCACAGCAGAGGTTCCTGGTCCTTCTCACCCACCCTTCAAGGCAGCAGTGGTGGAAAGTGTGTCAGGTTTGAGATGTGGGGAGGCAGGCAGTAGAGGCTCTTGGTTTTCCTTCCCCACGCACCCACAGTGTTGGTTTGGAGGCAGTTTTTGCACCAGCACAGAGAACTGCTTTTTTTTTTAACTCTCTTATTGTGGTTTGGGACTTTTTTTTAAACTGGGGGGGGGAGGTTTCCCCCAAGTTTGAAGAAAGGTCTCCTTTCTGTCAAGGTAGTCCCTATCCACAGATTTAAGTATATGCAGCTAGGACCATGCTGACTATCAGAAATATTGATGGTATCAAACACTAGAAGACAAGCATTGAACAATGCAGTAGGACTAGGATTACAGAATCAGAAAACAGTGCAAACAGCGAACAAAGACAAAGTATACTATAAATAATGTAGAAAGTGGAATTACAAGGGCAGGAGGCAAAGCCATAAAAGCTATTTTATACCTACAGTAAACACTGCATTAGATGGCTTCGTTATAAAGGCACCCTCCTGAACTGTTCCATTTTACCACAGTTCTAATCCTTTTATAAAAATGCCCTCACGAACATTTCTGTTTTGCACATTCTGCAGAATGATAGAAGTGCGGGAGCCTCCCTAACCTCTTCAGGCAGGCTGCTGCGCAAGGCCGGAGCCACCACGGAGAATGCATGTGACCTATTTGTGAGGTGATGTAGTTGGTAACAATCTGGTAGCCATTGGCCTGTAAACAGAATGGGAGATATTTCACCAGGTAGCCCAAGACAGGAAGGAAAGCCAGGGCACAAGAGTTCTGGTACTGTGGACAGCTCCCAGCCAAAAGACACAACTTCTTCCAGCAGTTTCACAAACAGAATTGAGGCCTACTTAGCAGGGCAGGCCCAGAACTACTATCTCAAACTCCACTTCCTTGTGCCACCGGACTCTAACTTTGTTCTGTTGCTTCAGACCAACATGGCTGCCCACCTTGATCCACTTCCTTGAGGTTAAACTAGGTTAGACATGGGCGCTGTATTACCTGATAACCCAACATGGGAAAAAAAGCAGACCCATGGATCCGGGATGGGGCACTTGGTTGAGCAAGTGGCTAATTTCAGATATTTAGCCCTTCATTTTGCCTCTTCTAATAAGTGGAAATTTCATTATCCTTGGCTCCTCAAATCCACCATTCTCATATAGTCTGATTGAACAGAGAGCCTCAATAAGATCAATTTTTATTTCTCCATTAATATCAAACTTCCCTGTATGTTCACATGATTATCATTTAATATATCTGTTGTCTGGTAAAGATAAGGCTATTACCCTCTCTGTAGCCCGTTATCTCATTGAGAATTTTAAGATTTGTCCAAAAACGTAACTAATTTACACCTAGATGCATATATGTATACAGGCACTCTTTTGGCACTGGAACTAGAAATACAGGGACATGGCTAATATTTGTAGTGAGTGTTGCCTGTTCACATGGTCTATAGGAAGTCCCTGTCTACTGTGGCTGTGATGAACAGATAGAAGACAGAGAGATAAGAGCCTAAAGTGTGGGGACTTTAAACATGCTCATGGCACTGGTATTTCTGGCCACTGTGTGATACAGAGTGTTGGACTGGATGGGCCTTTGGCCTGATCCAACATTGGCATCTCTTATGTTCTTATGTTCTTATGGATAGTCATCTCCTGTATCTTAACAAGAGTGAGATACAAGAAAGGCAGTGTTATCCTTTCCTCTCTCTGTAACAGGAAAACAAGGTCTATGTATAAACTGAGGACTTGAATTCACTTGCCAAGTTCCCTAGATATAATTACTGCAGCATACTCCAGATAGGTGGAGGGAAGAATTCCCCATTCTGCCTATATCTTGCCCCATGTGACCAGCTCGGACTGCATTGCAGACTTCTGAACAGAAAAACTTTCTCAGATTCAAGTCCAGTAGAACTTTAAGGACCAACAAGATGAGTTCTAAAGAGTCGAAACTCCCTTCACCAGATAAGAAGTAACACTGTTCTAGGTTGACTGTTCTTAAGGAAGACATTTCCCCACCAGGAATTGTTCAGCTGCTTGTCGCACAGATGTCATCTTGCTAAAATATAATATTCATTGTGACCTCTGATTTGTTAAATGATGTAGGCCTCACATCCTGGGGGCAGGGGGAGAACCAAAGACTGGCAGAAGCAGTCACAGCATTTAATGAAATGGGTACCTCACCTGGGGGAACTGCGACCCCCTGCAATCCCCCCTGAAATGACTTCTGGTAGTGGGTGTTGCCTGTTCACATGAAAGGAAACCGAACACAAGTTTCAATTTGAAGAAGAAGAGGAGGAGGAGATTGGATTTATACCCCACCCTTCAGTACCTGAAGAGGGGTCGCAGTTGGATAGTCATCTCCTGTATCTTAACAAGAGTGAGATACAAGAAAGGCAGTGTTATCCTTTCCTCTCTCTGTAACAGGAAAACAAGGTCTATGTATAAACTGAGGACTTGAATTCACTTGCCAAGTTCCCTAGATATAATTACTGCAGCATACTCCAGATAGGTGGAGGGAAGAATTCCCCATTCTGCCTATATCTTGCCCCATGTGACCAGCTCGGACTGCATTGCAGACTTCTGAACAGAAAAACTTTCTCAGATTCAAGTCCAGTAGAACTTTAAGGACCAACAAGATGAGTTCTAAAGAGTCGAAACTCCCTTCACCAGATAAGAAGTAACACTGTTCTAGGTTGACTGTTCTTAAGGAAGACATTTCCCCACCAGGAATTGTTCAGCTGCTTGTCGCACAGATGTCATCTTGCTAAAATATAATATTCATTGTGACCTCTGATTTGTTAAATGATGTAGGCCTCACATCCTGGGGGCAGGGGGAGAACCAAAGACTGGCAGAAGCAGTCACAGCATTTAATGAAATGGTTGAAATTGCCACATAAGGCCCAAATGATTCCATTCGTGTAGCATAATCACTAGATTCTGTCAGAAAGGCCTCACATGCACACTGATGTCATTGTGTCATTTAGTGGGTGATGTTGTTTAGGCTCAGGGACCCAGTCCACAGCAAATTTCATTAACTTGTCAAAACACTCCAGACCAGAGCGCTTGTGGGCCAGTGTGGAGAATTAGGGCATGAAAGACAGCTTATGTGGGAAGTCATAGACTATGAAAGGAAAAGGCTACCACGCTGGAGGCCAATCTCATTCATCAGAGTCTTGTCAGTCTGGTTAGGGACTGCTGAATAGATGTGTCTAATCACATTTTGTTTAACCAGGCCTAGAAAAACAAAGGTTATAAGGATGTCCTTTGACTTTCCATAAGACAAATGGAGGTCAGGGAGCACACATATACGTTGCTGTTCTTTTTACAATTGTTCTGCGCCACCTGCACATGATTTCTTGCTTATCTTCTTTTTAAACCACATTTTAGAATGCTCATGATGTTTCAAAGAGTTCCTTAGAGCCGGTTGACAGAATCTCCTTCCTGAAAATGCTGTGAGGCTGATGATGAGTGGAGCAGAGTCAAGGAGAACTCTGGAGAGGTGGCATAAAAACTTCCAAAATGCAACAGATAAATAAATGGGCAGTGGGACTGTATCCAGCCCTACCCTAAAATGCAATGCAATGAGTAACATGGGCATGTCACATATATACATACTTTCATGCCAGTGACATCATATTTCCACCAGTCTTCACTACATATCGTTGTTGTTTTTTTGCCATCAGGTCACAGCTGACTTATGGAGCTACTGTAGGGTTTTCAAGGCAAGAGATATTCAGAGGTGGTTTGCCATTGCCTGCCTCCATGTCACAGTCCTGGTATTACATACATATATATGCATGCATCTATGCATCATATTGTATATACACAATGAAGGCTCACAACTCCACAGTACTGCAGTACCAGCAGATTTTAAACTGTGATAGCTGGCCATTAAGTTCATAGGTGTCTGTTTTCACTGTGCTTCTTATGGTTGCAATCCATAGTTCCACAAAAGACCCCTCTCATTGGCCAGACAACCCCACTTAAGAGCCATGGTGGTCCACGACTGGAACCTGGAGATCCGTCCCATCAGAGAAGGACTCAGTGGAACAGCACATACAGGTCCCTGTAATGAACCTTGTCTCTGTTGGACGGCTGCTTCCAGCTGGAGAAGACAATGAGCTAATGGTCTGACAATAGTTATTTATTAACCTATTTATGGCCCCGGTCACACGGGCAGGAAACCGCGGGGGGGGGAAGCGTGGCAGAGTGCCCCGGGGCAAACTAAGGCGCAGTTACCTGACCAGACCTCCCGTGGAGGTACCGTGGAGGTCCCGTGGAGGTCCCGTGGGAAGGGAGAGGCGCCGATCGCAGACAATCCCGCACGCAAAAACAAAGCGCGCGGTTCGGCAAACCGGATAGTTTTTTTTCTGTACAGCATGACTGCGCATGCTCCGTAGGGTGCTTTTGCGCATCCACGAAGACCTGGGGGAAAAAAACTTTGTCGCACGGAAGGGAACATGGGCGGGCGCCGGATGCCACCGGAAACGCTATCAGACGCCCGCCCTTGCCCCGCGGTTTCCGGATACTAGTACCTCCGAGGTACTAGTTTTTTGCTGCGCGGTTTCGGCGGGAAGCCTCGTTTGAGCCACGGGAGTGCTACGCTTCCCAGATGTGCCGGTGAGATCGCGTCCGGAAACTTCCATCTGACTAGCGTGGCTAATGTTCTGTGTGACCACAGCCTATATCCCACTTTTCTCCCCAACCCCAAAGCAGCTTACAATACTATTCCCCCCTTCTCTATTTTATTCTCACAACAGAGTCACCAACTGGGCTTCCATTGTAGAGTGGAGACTCAAATTTGCGTTTACTGGATTCTAGTCCCGCCCTCTAACTGCTGTCCCCACCTGAATGGCCCAGGCAAGTCTGATCTTGTCCGATCTTGGAAGCTGAGCGGGGTTGACCATCATTAATACTTGGATGGGAGACATCTGTGCTGCAGCAGGCAATGAGAAACCACCTCTGTTTATCTCTTTTCTTTAAAATTGTATGGGGTTGCCATAAACTGACTGCGACATGACAGCACGTTCCACCACTCTAACTGCTATACCGTGCTGGATCTCAAGGACTGGGTAATTTCAAATATAAGGTAATTTCATATGTTTGTCTATGATTTTTAGAGCATCTGATAAAAGCTCTTGCCTACAAAAGGTGATGAAACGATAAACATGATAGGTATTAAAGTGCCAAAAATTACTTCAAAGGGTTTGTTCAATAGCTTGATTTTGTAGAGTTAGAGTATTTTTATCCTGATATTTGACTTGCTTTTCCTTTACAGGATTCCCATTACATAATCTTTTTTTTCTTTTTAAAGGCTAGTGCACGATTGCATTTTATAAATACTGTAAATATCTCAACACCTTTTATTAGTAACTGCACTGATTATTTAGGATGCTCCACACATTTACAATTCAAGGCCATGCGAGTTTGGCAGCCGACAATGCATTGTCACGTGTGTGTTTCATTTGTTGTTTGAACCATCTGTAAGATTTTAAGCCTTTACTAAACAGCAGTATGTGAGAGATTTGATCTGCAATAATAGATTATATACAGATGTTATAAAATATTAGCACAGTTTTATAGTGTACAGTTTTTGGTCTGGATTTTTTGTTTATGTGGATGTTTTTGCCAGTTGTCCCCAAACATGGATTTTATGCCTACAACACATTAGTTTTGCTACAATTAACTGTTTTCCTAGAGCCTGTTGAAACTCCCTCCTCACCCGTTTTCCCCTCCTTTGTACAACTGACCCTTGTGGTCGGTCATGTACACAGGTGCAACTGCTGGTGTGACTATTCTATCAGTACCTGATATGAACCGTGAGCACCAATGACCCCTTATATAGAAAGGCAGTGGGCAGGCAAGACTCTAAGCTGTTCAGCCTGCACTGACCACATACCAGAGCCAGCAGTTACACAGGGACCTTATTGCTTTCTTGGTTCATCTGATCTTGGTGGCATGATAAGTTGCAGTACTCTTTCTGGCCCTCTTCGTGGCAGCGGCATAGAGAAGACCAGCCATTTCCTCTGCCTCCATGCTTCATTCCTGCGACATGCCAGAGTGTATATGATTCAAAACCCTGGGTACCTTACAACTAGGGTTGCCAATGCTGGCTTGGGAAATTCTTGGAGATTTGGGGGTGCTGCCTGGAGAGGGACAGGCAACTTCTCAGGGAAGTGATGTCACTTGAGGACTTTCACTTCTTCTAGACTTTATGGCATACTACAAAGTCCACCCTACAAAGTAGTCATTTCTTCCATTTCCTTTGTAGCTTGGAGATCAATTGGAATTCTGGGAGAACTCCAGGCACCACTTTGAGGTTGATAATTGTCCTAACAAACCCTCATGCTAGTCCTGATAACAGGATGAAATGTCTTTACTATGGCTCTTCTTTCAGTTTTGGTCCTCATTAGATCTATGATTGCAGTGGTTTTCCAGTTGTGCTATGGGGAATGCTAGAGTTCCTTGAAAATTTATCTAGGGGCTCTCACTATAAGAAGATCAGTAAAGGTTGACAATGTGCCTCTCTTTCCAATATTCTCATCTAGTGTCCAGTTCAATATTAAAGGTGTATTATTTATTTATTTATTTATTTATGTATTTATTTATTGCTTCTATTTGTATCCCGCCTTGCCGGACACACTGGCTCAAGGCAGCTAACAAAGTTAAAATAACATGCATCCTCAGCTTACATGGGGCAATGGAAAGTACTATGAGCTGAGTATACCACTTGAACTGTGTTTGTATACTGGTATATGTCTCAAAATCTTTTGTATTACATGGGATTCCACAACACATGTGAAGTGATTCTTGTTACTACTCATTTTAGAAAATTAATACCTGTTTTTTATATAAAATGCAGAAAACAAAGCAGAAAATACAGTCAAATTTAAAATCAGCAAAATTCATAAAACCAGATTTAAAACACCAGGCAGAATAATTACAATATAAACCACTGTCAAAGGACTTCTGGAATGAATAGGTCTTGAAGCTCTTCCAGAAGGGAAAGGGACAAAGGTACTTCCTACTGGAGAGAACACCACAATCGGGGGGGGGGGGGAGTTGGGACAGCCTTTGTACAGGCCTCTAACCTAACCTCTGAAAGAGTGGTTCTTACAGTAAGTTTACCCCTCCCCCCCAGTGTTCTCAGGACCAAAGCTCCCTCTAAGCTGTGGAGACTTGGTGAGCTCCTGGCATTAAAGTTGTGAGCGAGCGATTTGGCTACTGCATACATGAGTTTGCTCTGGAGCCCTTCTTCCTGAGCGAAGACAAAAATGTGTGAGCCGGAGGCTTACAAACTGTGAGCTGGCTCAGACTAACTCAGTTTAGAGGGAACACTGCTCAGGACTCAGTATCACACAAGCTGAGGTGGTCCTTCAAGTCTTGGGGGAGTTTACTTCCACATCCAGGCTAGTTCAAAGTGCTGTTTTAGACCTTTAGGGGCTTTAAAGGTCTAAAGCAGCACTTTGAACTAGCCTGGATATGGAAGTAAGCTCTCCAAGAAGATTCAAGTCTGTGTGAAACTGTTTCCGTAGAGGCAGGGGGTTAAAAACCACTGGGACAGTTATTGGGCTTAGATTCAGTTTCTTATCTATTTCTGCCACAGATGATTATGTATGGCTTTGATCACTATTCTTCTTCCCCGCCTGCCAAATGGAAACAGTAGTGACCCACCTTACAAGGTTGTGAGAACAAGCATGATAGAGAGATGATAAAGCCGTCTGTGATCGGTAAAGCAGCAGGCTGTGGCCAAGACACAGCTGAGGATGGCTGCCTTCCCATTAGCCAATGTTCCATGTGCTTTTAAAGACCTTTGATAAAATTATTGTAATGGAATTATGAATTCAAATAAGGAGAGCCCTTGTGGCATCTCTCTACAAGTGGAGTCTTGTTACACATGCAGTAGTGCTGAATGGTTCCTATGGTGGGGTTGGAGGGAAGCCATGGAAAGAAATACTGAAAGTACAACAGCACCCATTTTCTCTGTATAATAATGCTTACCTAGGTGCAGAGTAGCTCTTTGTTCAGGCATAAATCATGCATTCATTTCCCATTTCCGATCTTATCTAGAAAATTTGAGTGACCCTGAGGCTCATTTGAAATTTTGGCTCACAAAGGGGAAAAGATCCTTCCACATCCGGAGTGCTGCCACATTAGGCTACTTAATGTGACTTTTTTTGCATGTGGAAAAACAAAAGCAATTGGAGGCCACAGAACACTCCTAAGCTACCGTAATTTTGAACTATATTGGTAAGAAGTCTGGCAGGGGTGCTGTGCAGAAGTACTTGTCTTTAAACAAATGGCCAAGGAGAAACCCTGACCATTTGTGTTTTAAGAAAAACAACCACACACAGAGAGAAATGTGTGGAACTGGTTAGTGAAAGGTGAGATAATTCTATTAATAGAAGATGCATTATCCTGATGGGGCAAGGCAGAAGGAGTCAGCTGAGTGGGACTATGGACAAGGGGTCCCAAACTTTTTGAGCCTCCGAGCACCTTTAGAATTCTGATACAGTGCAGCCACAAAATGGCTGCCACAGCTCCCCTTCAGCCACACAGTGAAGATCCTTATGCGGTAGTGGCAGCTGCTGCCAAAGCAATGTTTTTGAAAATCTGCACAACCGATTAAATCTCTATTAATGGGTTCACGAGACTAACGTGGTTTCAGCTTGGCTCTTTTATTTGGAACTCAACAACAACACATGCGGCAAGCTGCAACTATATTCTGAAAACCCCTAGCCCAAACACACCCACAAAATACAAATACACCAATAGGCAATTAGGCACTTAGGAACCCTTATTAGCATGACATGCTTCAAGCTGATGTTCCCTGATTGGCTGGCTCGGCAAGTCAATCTGAATGTAACTGCGAGGAGCCTCTCGATCAATGAGTGTTCACTTGAAGCTCTCATTACACAACAATCTCCAACAGCCAATAAGAAGCCTTGCTGAGCAAAAGCCCCACCCACTTTATAAAAACACTTGGTGGGTGCCAGGAAAGATGTAGACAGGCACCACAGCACTTGTGAAAACTACGTTGGGGACCCTTCCTGTAGCCCAAGAGTAGACACAAGAGCTGGGAAGAGAGCCAAGCAGGAGAAAAAACACATCATGAAACTGAATAAAGAGGCCATTGCAGAAAACTACAACCACCCTGCTGTCAGGCCAGTGATCATAGGAGCTACTGTGGAGTTGTGGGCTGGGGTAGGGATGAAGAGTGCTTCAAACCCATTGTCTTTCCTGAAGCTTCAGGTGATCTGTGCAACAGAGCAACAAAGAGGCAGCCTGAAAGCAAAGTGGGAAAGAAGATACCACAATAAGACAAACAAGTTTCTTTACTCTGGTGAACGGTAATGTTTATATATCTACTCATATTTCTGTGCTACTCCAACATAGGTCTCCTGGTGGTCATCTCTCTGGGTCAAGCATCTGAGCCTCACCTCTTAAATCTCAGCAATGTGCCAGCATCCTATGCACCCAGACCATTCATTAGTTCATAATGCAGGCATTTTAAGGCTGAGCACTCACTCTTCCTCTATAGTACTGCAGGTAATATTCCCTGGAGGACAACAGAAATGTGGCTATAACAACCCTCACAGAGGTTTGTGAAAGGTGAGATAATTCTATTCATAGAAGATGCATTGTCCTGATGGGGCAAGGCAGAAGGAGTCAGCTGGGGTCTATTTCCCTGCAGGAAGTCTACCCCCCCATCTCCTCATTACATAGGAACTGTCCTTGCACAAATACCAAGCAAAGGCAAACAGGTGGCTTTATGTTATTGTCTGGAAAGGCCCCTCTGTAGCCCTGGATTTATTGGGACTAATTTCTGAGTCAGCATGCAGAGGAAGGCCTGGGCTGCAATAAATGCTAGCAGCCCCACAGAGGTCTGCATGGGAAAATACAAAATAGCTGATAGCAATGGACCTTCATTAGCGTAGGTCTAAATACCCTAGCTACAAAGCTGTTGAGAAAACATGCAAGAGATATTACCACAAGGACAGAGAGACAGCTTATGAATATGTATTTGGGTTAGACATATACATTTTAATAAGCAAAGACTGAAAACACCATCTAGCTAGTGCACACAACAGCACTTAGCGGAACTCCTTGCCAATTGTCAAAACACTTCTGCTCTCAGCCCCACTGCTGTTAGTTATCCAACTGGAAAACAAGGGAATAAAAATAAGCACTGGAAAACAAGGGAATAAAAATAAGCACAGTTATTAAATATTTACACAATCACAGAAAACACACCTCATGGTTCCCTTCTCTTTTAATTTAAGAATCTACAAGGAGGTTTTATTTTTAAGAACAGAGGCAGAAGATGACTTCAAAGTGGTTCCCCGGCACAGATGAAGGGCTGTCAACAGCATGGACAGGTGATGCCCGCTTCAAAGCATGTAGGTGCTTTCAGGAGGCAGGGAGTGAATCAGCTGCCTGTGTGTTCACTTTGCTAGGGATGAATAGACAGTTGTGTCCCCAGGGCTGTCAAGTCACTTTGGTGGGTTTTGGAAAGGAAAAATGTTCACCTGGGAAATAAACCTATGTTGAACTGTCAACCTTGTTTGTTTGGTTTGGTTTAAAGCAATTTTTTCATACTCCCAAAAGAAGACCATTTGTGGAGGTTCGCCTTTGATTTCATAAAGCCTTCAAACACCCATTACTCAACAAACATGTTGTGTGTGTGTGTGTGTGTGCGCGCATGTGTGTGTATTTGCTGTAAAGTTGCCACAGACTTATGGCAACTCATCTTAGCTCGACCGGAAGCCCCAGACTTATGGCAACTTTTGCATCTAGCATTCACTCGGTTGTTTTATCAAACCCACACTAGAACAGAAAAAGATGAAGCTCAAAACCACATTCAAATACCTCAGGCCAATGCCCCCGTACTGACTGCAGAGTCACCTCTGAACAGCCATAAAATGGCCATAGAATTTATGCAGACAGTGCCATAAGACAGAGAGATCAAAGGAAGTGAAACTGGCATGCAATGTAGAGGGGAATTTCTGTTCCAACGGTGAGTTTGGTAAAACAGCAGAGCGAATGCTAGATGCATAATGGGCCCCCAAAAGTTTTGTTTTTCAAGGCGTGAGATGTTCTGCGGTAGTATGCCGTTGCCTTCCTCTGCATAGTGACTCTGGACTTCCCTGGTGGTCGTCTCCCATCCAAATACTGACAAAGGCCTGGCCCTGGTTGGCTTCCAAGATCTGACAAGATTGGGCTAGACTGAACTATCCAGGTCCGGGAATATATACAGACGAACTCACATGTTTACATAGGCCCTCATGTATGCTGTTCCTTACTTCCATGCCCTGAAGAAGTGAAAAAGAATTGCCCAAAATGACCATAGTCCTTTGTTATCTCAGGATGTTTATTCATTTATTCAAGACATTTATGTTCTACCCACTGATCATATGTCAGGTCTTCAGAACAATTCCTTGCTTGCTCCCACAAACTGACATCCCCCACAAAAGGGATACACACAGTTGAAGGAGGCCTGCCTCAGCAGAGTGTTTCTGTCCCTTTCAAGGCATTCCCCATCAAGATGTCTCCAAGAAGTATCTTCTGTGTAAAGCTCCAGAAACACTCTACTTTTCGGTAATTAGGGGCAAGTGACGTTGAAACTGGAATTCTACAGAGTCCTTAGTATAATTTCAGGGGGTAGCTGTGTTGACCGGCAGTAGAACAACTAGATTCTAGATCCATGATGAAGGGAACTTTGACTCTTGAAAGCTTATGCCCCAAAATTTTTGTTGGTCTCTTAGATGCAATTGGACTCAATTCTAGCA
This sequence comes from Gekko japonicus, assembly GCF_001447785.1. Lineage (NCBI taxonomy): Eukaryota > Metazoa > Chordata > Lepidosauria > Squamata > Gekkonidae > Gekko > Gekko japonicus. Next base: position 835,169 of record NW_015171514.1, read on the forward strand.
AGCCTTAGGCCCCGGTCACATGGGAGGTTTAGGCCCGGAAGAGGAACGGATTGGGGGCGCAGCAAACGGGCGCAATCACACCGCAACATCTGGGAAGCAGCGCGCACCCGTCCCCGATCCGGCCCTTCAGGCTGAAAACGCACAGCAAAAAAGAACCTGCAGAAGAGCAGGGCTTACCTGAAATGCCGCAGCAAGCGCGGCCATGGGATCACTGGCACGGCGGTCTTCAGGAGCATTCGAGGCTCCTGGCCGAACTGCGCATGCGCACACATGCACAGCCGGCTGCCTCATTCTCCCTTCAGTGGCTTCCCCCCCACCCCGGCATCTGAGCAACTGCGCGGCGGCTCAGGGGATCTATCTGATCCCGCCGCCGCGTGTCTCTTTCGGTGCGGCTCTAAAAAGCCGCACTTTGGCCGTGCTCCCCCCCCCATGTGGCAGGGGCCACAATATAGCATCCCATTACCCATAAAAACTCAGTAATGACCCTCCCCATGGGCAAGACTCAGCTATATGCTTACTAGTAAGTCCTCTTCAGAAAAGGCCCTATTTATCCCTTCAATTCTCCTGTTAAATTTTGGTCATTTTATAGGCTAGTTAGTTAAATCCGTTAAAGAGGTTACAGAATAACGAATTGCTCTTCACTATCAGTATTTGTTCCATGGGGTGAGAAGAATCAATGCTTAATTACTGATTTTGCTTTGCAGCCAAAGCAATTGCTCAGTTTTTCCCTTTATAAAATTATGGTAATTTTAAGAAATTTTAAATGAACAAAGAGAAAAGCAGTAATCACTCGCTCCCTGGGAACATGAACTGATAAGAATCAGTTCACTAATGCTGCAGGTGACCAAGAAATAACTAATTAAGCAATAGTGGGTGCAAATGAGCAGAACTAGTAGCTTGATAGTCCTTGCTAGACAGGCTGGAACTCTGATTCTGTTTTAACTTTAAAATATCACCACAAATCAGGTCTGAAAAAGATTGGAGGACAACAGTGAAAACATGGGTGCAATGGGTTGACAATGATATATAGATATGTTCTGATTGGGTCCCTTTTATTAGGGAGAGAGATGGGCTTATAAATATTTTAAATCACTAATACAATACTAAGCAGGTGGTAAGGAAGCAATGATAGACACCCTTAATTCCCTCCCCCAGGACCTTCTTTCTCACATGAAGCAGCCCCTTATCCCTGGGAATAGCCCATCTTTTCTTCATTCTTCCTTTCTTTCTGCATTTCTTTCAACCTTTTTTTGGTCTATGATTTGGGTTTTCTAGGTAAGGTTTTCTACACAAAACTGTTGAATCTCTCCTCCATATATTATTTTGGATTCTGTGAGAAGGGCCTTAAAATGCCCTGTAGTAAATACAAATGGTGTTCCTTCTTACATGTTTTCTTGCTGGGTTGTTTAATAAGACCACCAAACATCTTCTTCAGGCGAATCTGTGCCTATGTCTAGCAGCATGTAAACGAAAGGGCCCCCCCCAGTCAGTAACCATAAAGTAGACCATGCTGTGTGTGGGGGGAAACAATCCTTTCCCTCTTCAGCCCTAGTCAGCAGAGTGTGTAAGTACCAGTGAGAGGGTCAGTGGGGCTCTCCTGCTTTTGTGCCCCACTTGGGAATCAAAGGGAAAACACTCTCAGTCTTCAGCTGCTTAAGAATGCTTGGCCTGTCCTCTGAGGCGTTCACTGCCTTGTACAGAATTGTCTCTTCTTTCCCCCCAGCCCCTTTTGTCAGGAACATACAAGCAGAAACAGAAGTGAGGGCAATGAGCAAATCGCCCCTCACTCAATAAAGGGGAGCAGTCTGAGGAGGGCTTAAACAAACCTCATCGATTTCCTTCCCCTCCCCGTTTACAACACGTCCATTGTGGCTGGTTTTTATGCACAGGGCAGCCAGAGCTCCAGAACCGTTTTTTTCAAAGCCGCCATCAGCCTTCTGTCTTGTTTCCCCTAATTGAGGAGAAACTTCAAACAAGCACTCTGCCTTACCCAGAGCGCTTTCAAAGGTACCCCAGTGCTTCCAAGTGCATTCCATGTCAGAGCCTTTGGCAGCCTCTACCACTCCTCATTCCTTAAGGACTTCCTGTCATGCTCCTGATCAGTTTTTACAGTCCCTGTTTCTAACGGTCACTACCGTTCTCCTTCTTTGCGGTTCCTTTTTGCATTTTCTCAGTTTGGCACAATATAGTGGTCTTATTCCACTATTCCTCTAAGGATCTCAGCAAAGCATGCACCTCTCCTCCCTGCATTTTATCCTTTCTCACCACTATTCTGTAATGGTGTGAGAGAGAGTAACGCAGTGAGCTTCAGGGCAGAGTGTGGATTTCTCAGGCCTTTCTGGTGCATCTTTGCATACAAACAGGCAACTGGTGGAAGATTAATCTGCTATGACTCTCCATAGCCAACAATCTGGGGGAGGGCTGGCCATTGCTGCTTCTCAAATGGATGGCAAGTGGCTCTCTCTCATCCACCTCGGAATCACCACCTCCTTCCCACTCCATCTCAGCTAATCTTTTCCCTAAGGTTGCCAAACTCCAGGCGGGGCCTGGAGATCTTCTGGAATTAGAACAGATCTTCAGACAACAGAGATCAATTCCCTTGGAGAAAATGGCTGCTTTGGAGGGGGGACTCTATGGCATTATGCCCTGCTGAGTTCCCTCCCCTCACCAAACTTTGCCCTCTCCGGGCCCCCACTCACCAAGTCTCAATTCCACCCCGGAATTGGCAACTCTGTTCTCACCAAACTAAAAAAACAACACAGTTGCTATGATTTTTCAGTGGGGCACACAGATTTCCATTTCTGAGTTTAAAGATAATGTTATAATCTTGCAAATGCTTGGAGCATACTTTAAGCATGTGAGGCGCTAACACCACAGTCCTATGCAGACTTGCACAGGAACGATTCTGTGTAGCATTGTGCTGTATGAGCAATCTTGGTTATGCGGATTGGCGGCGGCTGCGGTGGCAGGAATGGTAGTGAAGCGATGACAAGGGGGTTAGCGAGACAAATTCACGGAGGGATGGTTTTCAATAGCTATTAACCATAATAGTGAAACAGAACTTCCTGATTTAGAGGTAGAACAAAGTTTGAGTCCAGTGGCCCCTTTAAGAAAAACAAAGTTTTATTCAAGGTACAACCTTCCGTGTGCAAGCACACTTCTTCAGATACAGTGAAGTGAGAGGTAGTATACCTCTTGAGTACAGATGCTGAGGGACAAACAGCAGGACAGCAGAAGCTGCTGCTGCTGCAATTCAATGTGGATCATCTCTGCAGAGCCAAAAGCAAAGTGCTCCAAGATGTTTATTTTAGCCCCTAGCCATTAAGATAACCATTAATAACTAGAATGAAACTGCTTTTCTTGTCAATGAGCACTTGTTATTTAGCACGGCAGAGATCTTCCCCCTCTTCCAAGTAACATTGTTTGTTCTCAAAGGCTTCTAATGGTCTTAAATTCACAGCCCCTCTCTTATTTCTTATCCCTGGGGGATTAATGGGGATAAAAGGTTAGCTCCACGTTTTGGTGCATATTTATTGCCCAGGACATGGGGGAGGGGAAGGATCGAGCTTTCAACTTGCCTCTGAATAAACATTAGAGTGTCTTTTAAAAAAACAAATCTATACCCTTGCTAAGAGCTGGTTTACTGACTGCAGAGTGTGCTAGGAAAGTATGAATCTGGCATTTGGGGCAGTGCCTGCAGACTCTGCCTGGATGGTGACGAAGGTGCGAGATCAAAGGGAACTAGCATTTTTTACCCAGCCTCCCTCCTCTAGAAGTTTTTGAAACATTGTAAGGACTGAGATGTTAGAGAACAGAGAAGCGGCTCACGCAGCAGGATCTTCAAGACCTCACAAAGGACGGTGTGTGTCTGTCCTCTCCACGTATGATTGCTCCAGCGATCGCAGGGCTGAAGACGCTGCTCAAAGGAGGTTTGTCTTTGCATCTTTTGTTAGTTTGTGAAGGGGGCTGACCTTTGGGTATAGTTTATCGTACTTGACGAGCCCAGCTGGCATTAATTGTGCAACGGCTAATGAAGCTCCGGTTGTGCAAAAAGAAAAGAGGAAAGGGCTGTGAGCCCGCTCGGGACTGTATAGAAAGGCCTGTGACGAGCCCACTTCCAGTTGTGACGCTGTCCCGCCATCCCTCGGCGTTCCAAGGACTTGCAAACAAAGCGCGCGTGACAGGAGCTCGGGCAGAGCCGGTGGCCATGGCAACGGGCAGGGACTGAAACAGCCGCGGATTCCCAACTTTGGACCGTCGCTTTACCTTGCGGCTGAGTTTGCCATCAGGCACACAGCAAAGGGCAGCTGCTCTCCCAAAAGCCCTTCCTCATTCGGGAGAGTTTCAGCTTTACCTTTTTGTTGCACTGAAAAGTAGTGAGACTGACGCATCCTAGGGTGATTTTCAGCTCATGCTTTACTTAGTGATTTCAGAAAAATAGGAGATACAGTTGCTAGCCCGCTGGATGCTTATTTACAACCACACCCATTCCCACACCCACACTCCTGATATATACAAGGTTTACACTCCTATAGGTTTTCTGTAGAAAATCTGCTCGCTGGTTGGCGGGTTTTAGGATCTTAGGGCTCTATTCCTGGTATGCTTCTCTTTGTCGGGCCACATGGCCTCCTGCGGCCCTACCATGTGTGCAATTCAGCCAGTACACAACATACACTTTCCTGAACTGAGCTATGGGAAAGAAACAGAAAAGATTGTTTTTGTCAGCAAAGGGCTCTCTCTTTTGACTTTCAGCTCAACTTTTCCATTTGGTAATTAGGAAACATGAGGCAAATTCATGGGGGGGGGGGGAGCCTCGTTCTCCCTGCATGTTGTTGGCTTAATTTTATTCCTACTGGCAGGAGGATGATGTGACTTTGGTAAGCGGGCCTCTGAGAAACAGCCAGGGAGGCAGAAATGTTAACAACTGTGCTGGGCTCTTTTGGTAATGTATTCCTCTTCCTTACGTTGTGTTTGTTAACTGACTGGAAAACATGCTTGATACTGAAAACAGTTGACCTTGAAATAATTGTTTTTAGCACCGTTTCTGAAGATCGTACATCTAGCTATTATTGAGGATTCTGGGGATTGTGATTCATACATAGGGCTAAGAATTTCATACTGGGGCAGCTTCTTGAAATTGTAGGTGTGCAATTCCACTGTCAGCAACAGGGCTTAATATGGCTGCTGTCAACAACTCTGCATGACTTCCTGTCCTCACCCACACACAGTGATTTCAGGCGGCCAACGTAACCTCTGTGATTGTGTGAACTGGCTGTCAGCCACAGCACCATGGAAGATGATTTAAAAAAACCTATATTTTTAGTATTTCTATCTATATATAGTTTTGCATATTGAACTACTAAGAAAAGTATTAATAATAACAATAACAATAATAATAATACTTTCCATTTATTAATCGCTTTCCCCAGTGGGCTCAAAGCGATGTACAGTTACTCAATATAGACATAGGACTAACAATGTTTGTAGGGGATAGGGAAGACAACATATATTCATTTTTTATTGCACACGCCGTCACTGCCCGGTATAGACATCTTCTGGCTTGGCTCCGTCGTTTTCCGCATGGCTTGCTTGTTGGCCAGGCTTCAGGACCCGTATGTCAATCGCCACACTGCCACTTCCTGGTCGGAACATCCATTGCAGGGATTCTTTCGTAGCCGAGAAGCTATTTCACCTTCCAAGCCTCGACCAGGACGTCCGACCGTCAGCTAACGCCCTCCCACAAGGAGATTGGCGTGCCCACCCTCTCTAAGGAGTGGTTCCCATTTTATCTACTCGCCGAAGCTTTCGAATTGCTGGGTGGACAATGAGCTGATTACTGATTTAATGGTCTGGTGTATTTGCGGAACAGTGTTCTTCAGCTTGGGAAGCAGAGCCTATCCAGTAGTGGAGGCCAAGGACATCAGCTTGGAGTTGGAAGGACAAAGTTTATAACAAATTTGGGAGAGGGAAATCCCCATTTTCCCTCTACCCCTCCTCACCAGGGTCACTAACAGCTAGTTGGGAAAATCTTGGTGATTTGGGGGTGAAGCCGAGAGGGGCGGGGGGGGGGGAGTTGAGGAGAGGAGGGAACTCAGTGGTCTATAATGCCCTAGAATCCACCATTCAAAGTGCTGTTTTCTTTATGTGACTTGATCTTTGTAGTCTGGAGATCAGTTGTAATTCTGGAAGATCTCCAGGCCCCACTTGAAAGTTGGTGACCCTATTCCTTGCCTCTGGCTCAGGCTTCCTTTACCCACCTGCGTGCCACTTCGGCCTCCTCCCGCAATGTTTGGCTTGCCTCTTCTGCCACTTTGCCTGTGTGCTTCAGCTTCCTGTACCACTTTGATCCCCCCCACTATTCACCTCTCCACCCTTGCTGGCATGATGAAAGGGGGGAATGGCAGATGGGTGCTGGTGGGAGGCAAGCCAGAACCAGGCCTTTTTCAGGAAGTGTTTTTTCCTTTAAAATCTAGATATTTGTAGAACTGTATATTGTAGCTGCTGCTGGCCCCATTGCACAGATTTGCCTATCCACACAGGAGCCCACTGTTACCAAGCAGATGGAGGGATAAAGCTGGAAAAGAACAAAGTACATAGAAGAGTTCAGAAAGAAGAACAGTTTTAAGAAGAAGAAGGTTTTTATTCCCCTCTTGTCTCTACCTTAAGAAGTCTCAAAGCGGCTTACGATTGCCTTACCCTTCCTCTCCCCACAACAGTCACCTTGTGAGGTAGGTGAGGCTGAGTTCTGAGAGAACTGTGATTGGCTCAAGGTCACCCAGCAGGCTTTGTGTAGAGGTGTGGAGAATCAAACCTGGTTCTCCACATTAGAGTGTACCACTCTTAACCACTGAACCACACTGTCTCTCATATAAACCAAGCCCTATGAGGAAAGGTTGAAGGATTTGGGAATGTTTAGTCTGGAGAAGAGGAGATGGGGGGGGCATGATTGCTCTCTTTAAGTATTTAAAGGCCTGTCACTTAGGGGAGGGCAGGGAACAGCAGAGGATAGGATTTGCAATAATGGGTTTAAATTAAGGGTGGGAAGGTACCAGTGGGATATTATCAGGTCATTTTCTGCAGGAGCACACAGGAGCGGAGCTCCGGCAGTAAAGAGTGGGGTATTCAGGGGTCATTTTCTGCAGGAGCACACAGGAGCGGAGCTCCGGCAGTAAAGAGCCCAGGGGGCGGGCACATGCAACAAGCCCCACCCCCTGCTCCCAGCAGCCCTCAGTCAGAGCAAGAAGCAGCCAGGTAAGCTGCAGAGCCCCCCACCCCACCCCGGTCCAAAACAGTCCAGTGGCACCCTTAAGACCAAGTTTTATTCAGGAACAAGCTCTCCCTCCTCTGTGAGGACAGATCTGCA
>NW_015171514.1:843205-844693 GCF_001447785.1 Gekko japonicus
GTCACACCGTTGTTCACATTTAAAAATAAAAACAGATAAAAGAATATAGGTGGAGGCTCGGAAGCCGATTCCCGGGCATTGAGTGACCTTTCCTTGTGGTGGTTATGTATATGTCTGTGAGGAGATCAGTAAAATAATGAGAGACAGTGTCATTCCTGGATTCGCGTCTGGTCATTAGGGATTTTTCAAAGGCAAAGTAAAAAGGTGGTGCATAAAAATCGTATGTTCTCCCTTATCATTGCTGTAAGATTAGAAATCACTAGGCAATGGGAAATGACTGCAATGTTAGTTGTTGAATCCTTGTACAAGATGCTGTGACTTCCGGTGATGTCAGGGGGTGTGGCCTTATGACACACTTCCGGTGATGTCAGGGGGTGTGGCATATGCTAATGAGTTATGCTAATGAGCTCCGGCAGCTCTTTTTCTACAAAAAGACCCCTGGTTAAGAAGAAGAATTTTTAGAGGAAAAATGTAGACAATATTCACCTAGGAAAACACCTGGTGGAAGTTTTTAATCTGGTGGAACCCCACTGGGTGTGGTTAGTATGGACAGCAGGCGATCAGGCTGCCTGAAGGATATTTAATGATCACTTCCTTGGGCTCCCTAGCCTAAAGGACATGCTCTGTAGTATTTTTTAGACTCTAGGCTAATCAAAATGTTGTTGCTTTCTTCTGCTATAAAACGGAAAGTGGTTTGCAACATACTTAAGGTGGAGGGCAATCTAAGCTGCTGCAAACATCATGTCAGCTATAGCTGCCATGAGTGCGGTGTATGTTTCTAATTGCTTTGCATTCCTTCCCATGCGCTTAATTGCATCTAAGCTGTAACGCGTATCTCTCAAGGTTGCTGGAGGAGTTGGTATGTCTAGGTTTCGTGGGGAGCTTTTTGCTTTCCCAGCTTTGCAGCCGTTAGAGAATCTGCCAAATGCCCGCCCGCGGGAGCCCATCTAATTGGGTAATACTTGGGGGGGGTTTGCATACGAATGCCCTATATCCTATTATGCGCATAGGTAACCCGCCATTCCTAACAGTGTTCATGTTACTGCATCTATGGCTTTTCAATAAAAGTAAAACCTTCCTAGAAGCTGTACTTCATTGTCTTGCTGTGGATCCTGACACATCAGTGGAAAGAACATAAGAAATCTCTTTATGCAATGGAGAAAATCCCCAGTTGATTCTCAAGGGGACAAATGACATTCAAGCCTGGGAAGGACAAAAGAATTCCAATAACTCAGTATGGTCTTAGAAAGATTATCAAGAGGGATTAAATTGTAAAATTGTAAGTGAGAGTCATGTGGGGTGGTCTTCAGACACATTTTTTTTTTTTGCCTTCAGGTCACAGCTGACTTATGGTGACCCCTGGTGGGGTTTTCAAGGCAAGAGACATTCAGAGGTGTTTTGCCATTGCCTGCCTCTGCGTCACACAACCCTGGTATTCCTTCCATCCAAATAATAGCCATGGCTGACCCTGCTTAGCTTCCAAAGTCT
>NW_015171514.1:845133-864651 GCF_001447785.1 Gekko japonicus
CAAATTGGGGGGGGGGGGGGGGGGTGTCACATTTTAGCATTTCGCATGTGGGGAAAAAATCCCTGCAAGTACACATGAAGCTGCCTTAGGCCATGGGTCCATTAAGATCAGTACTGTCTACTCAGACTGGCGGTGGTTCTCCAAGGTCTCAGGCAGTGATCTTTCACCTGCTGCCACCAACTTTAACTGAAGATACAGGAGATTAAAGCTGGGACATTGTGCACGTCAAGCTGATGCTCTACTGCTAAGCTGTGGTCCCTCCCTGAAAGTAAAAAACAAGCACAAGATGGAAGAAGCGGAACTAGAATCTTTCTCCTTGACATACTAGGGTTTTTTTCCCCTCTTTAATACTTGCAGGAGTATTTTTTCATGGAAGCTTTCAGAACCAGCATTCTTGTCCTGCAGTCTGCAGTGCTGCAGTTTATTCCATCACCTCAGGATTCTAGTACCACCTTCAGCTGCATGTACAGACTAGATATAAGAGACTTGCTCTCTGAATCCAGATTCTTTTTGGCCATGTACTGCCATGACTAACTTTTTGTAGCAGAGCAAGGAATGAAGAAATACCACCTGTTAAATATTTGCCCATTAATTTATTTGGACAGTGTATGTGAGAGACAGTTCTGACTTCCGCTGTCCATTAAAACTGCCACGTGGAGTCACCCAGATGCGCATTGTGTGATCAGACTTGGAAAGGGTGGGATACGGTATGTGGCTGATGGATCCCGGAAACTACATGCCCCACTGCTCATGTTGCCCCACTGTGAATGGTTCATGCTACCTGATGAAGGTGTTGACTCTTTTTAAAAAGAAGTATTAAACCGCTGTATTGAATAGTACACATTTTTATAGTGTTTCTGTTGATTAGAAAATGGTTAACAGTAATCCTGGAAGAAATGTCTTGTTAAAAAGTCACTTCCCAACTATAATAAAATTGGGAACGGATTTCCACCAAGGATTGGGTTTCTGTTTTATCACGCAGTGTCAAGAGCCTTGTTTACTGCAGCACGACAACAAGTATACACAAATGCCTCTCTTTTATGCCAGCCACTAAAAGATTGGGTTTTGTTTTGTATGCGTCAAGTTGCTTTCTGCTGCACCAGGGGCTCTCGAGCTGCGTTGTGAAATGACATCTTTGTTCCAGCTCTCTAAAAACTTTCTTTCAGTACTAATTGCTAAATTCTGGCTCTCTGACAGATTATTTTCCCCCACAGAGACAATTGATTGTGTAGTCTACACAAGGAGTTGTTTTGAACCTTGCTTCCTCTTGGGAAGAATAAATATCATATTGTTCAAAATATCTGAGCAATATGTATGTGAATGGCTCATTATGTGAATGGTTGTTCTAACTCTGAATGTACCTCAGATATGGGAAAGTTCAACTGCAGATAAAGACTGAATTGCTGGAAATAGAGGGTGATACTTGTAAGATTGCTTCTGTCCAAGACTGCTGGGTCATGGGTCATCAGCTCATTAAACAGAGATGAGATTGGATTGCATGAGATATGGCTTGGATCCATTGGAACATTTTGTGAATGGAAATGTTTTCCATCACTATGTCCTTGGCTCCTCCTACCAGTGCAGCCGAAATGCTGCTGGGGTGAGGGGACAAGGGACATCCGGGAACAGTATGGGGATGGAGAAAATCATTCCCCTTTTTCAGTGGTAGAAGCCCTCTGGTAGATTAAGGCCTGATTCCCACCCCCACCCCCGTCTGACCTGCTGAGCATGTTTTTAGGGAGGTGTGTTTGCTAATTAGCACCATTGCAAGCTTAAGGCAAAATTTGATATGGTGAGACTGAAAATGCAAAGAGCATTTGCTGCTGCTCCTGCTGCCGCCATTGTTTATTTTTTAGGCCATTGTCCTTTCAGTGCATTACTGGAATAGGAAATAAAAACAAAACATTCTAACAAATTGGGGATATCCCATATGCAGTATTCTTAGAAAGGCAGCCATATGTAGCATACAGATGTATTTAAATTAATCAATTAATTGGCTAAAATGGCAGATGGATCAGCTAAAAACGACTGAATTGATTGACAGTTTTGTTCGAGTCCTCCCTGTCTGGAAAAACAAAGCTTGGGTTTACTCTCAGAGTCATCCTGTTTTTCTGCAAGTATGTTGGGCGTTACCCGTGTATGCATTAATTTTATTTGGCTTAACTTGGTTTTCCTTTTATGCCAAGTACCTGAAGAAAGATTGAATTTTGGCTCAGCATTGTATGCAACTATTTTTGACAAAAGAGTTATGTAGGATGTAGAATGAAGACCAGACAACGGTAAAGATATCTTTAGACTTCATAATGTATTAATGTTTTAAGGTTTGCCACCTTGGGTGAAAAGGGTGGAATAGAAATATTTTAAGTATTTTAAATAAATAAAATGGGTGTGTTATGGGGGGTAGAATTAACTAGGGAATCAACTGGGGAATCAACTGTTAATCTTTAGCATCTTAATGTTATATAATGGGCTTCGGTGTTGGGGTAAAAATGATTTATCTCCCCCAAAATAATGATTTATTCTTCTTTATTACAAGAAGGATAAATCATTATTTTTTATTAGCTACAGGTGGATTTTGCTAATCTTTGTTAAGTTATCCTGCTTTCTCCAAAAGCTGAGTTTTAAAAAGTGGCTACTTCATTGACCTTTCTCAAGAAGCACTTTCATTGCAGGAGAATCACATATCTTTATTATTCCAAAGTGGTTCTCTCAAGGTCTGTCTAACTGGACAATATGCTGTGAGTTCCATGTAGGCTTTTTGTCTCTTATCAGGTGTGTGGGGGCCCCAATTCAGGTCAGGACTATAGCATGAATAGAGGAAGCATTTAAAGCTTCTCGTGCCATTGGGGGGGGGCTTTTTTGTCCATTGGTTATGTGTACTGATACTGGAGGGGGGAGGCTTAACACCCTTGTCCCTGGTGCTGCAGTCTAGATCAGGGCCCTTCACTCTTGGAAAGCGACTTTAAAAAGGCTAGGGGCTCCTAGCACGGAACTCCCATCCTGTCATCTAGCAGGCTGTTGTTACTGGGGGGAAATGCAGATGGCTTGACATAATGACATAACCTGAAGGAAACGACCTCTTCTTGTTTCCTGTCCCCATAGTCAGAAGCTTTTTTTTTATGAATGCCAATTCAACCATCCCTCCCTTCTGTAAACTTCCTAAGTTAAACTGTCTTTAAAATGTTTTTAACTTCTTTAGGGAATCACTTTTATCTGCTTTAACACTGAAGTGCTTGTGAAAAATGCAAACACTAGTAAAGTTATCTCCCTGCCCCCCAGATGGGGCTTGGAGTTTTTCTGGGAGATATTCAGATGATAGAGATCAGACCCCCCCTTGAGGAAACGGCAGCTCCAGAGGGCAGACTCTGAGGCATCACATCTCCGTTGAGCTCCCTCTTCTTTCCAAACTCCGCTCTCCTCAGGCACCCCCCCCACCTACATCTCAAGGAATTTCCCAGGCCAGAATTGGCAGCCCTGTGTGTGTGTGTGCACGAAAGGCAGATAATCCCATTCTCTCTCAGCACAGCTACCCACCATCCACTACCTCTCATATATCTCCTGCTGTTGGTTCATGGTAGGGTTGTCAACCTCCAGGTGCTGGCTGGAAATCTCCTGCTATTACGGCTTTCGTAGCAGGCCCTCTGGCCAAACACAACCCCACTCATAATAGTTTATTCAGAACTGGCGGTATTTTATTTTAAAGGCTGTACATCAGCACAGAAGTGATATAGCCCCTCCCTGCCCAGATGTTTTTGATTTTAAGCGCCAGCAGCCTTGTACTTTCTTCTCTTTTGTAAAGGTCCTGCTTGTTCAAAAAAGTATCCCAGTACGTAACAAACTTAAAGCCTTCCTCCCTACCAGGGTGGATTTGATTGACTAGAAATAGATAAGTATGGAATCATTGCAAGGTGAACTACCTCCAGTTTAAAAGGTTAATCATTCATATTTGGACAACTTTTTTGCTGTACTCTGTTGGAAGGGGAAAAATAATCATTAATGTATTCTTGTATTTGCTTAAACATCCATGAAGATACACTTACACATCTCCTCCTTATCCAGACCTATTCCACCCCAAACAATCTTATATTCTTTGAACTCCTTGAAACTTATGGCAGAGTCCTAGACTGTGGACACATGGTCATTTTGATCGGGTTTCACCACTGCTCCCTATCGCACATCTGTCTCCCGTATCGAAGCGGACTCACTCCTGCAATCCACTATTATGAGTGGGGTTGTGTTTGGCCAGAGGGCCCGCTACTGACCACACCCCTAGCACTTAAGAGATAAGGGGTTGATTCTTTGTACATAGATTTATAGAGGAACAATGGGATTAAGGTCTTTTTCTCAACGCTATGTTTATTTTATAACATTTTTGCTGTGAAGAGGAGGCATGTTACCTCTGCAGACACAAATTCACAGTTTTGAGAACTGCAAAACCAATAATCATCTAGATGGGAAAATGCCCAAAATAATGTTACAGAAACCTCTGGGAGAGCATGAGACTGTGAATGGATTAATGGAATTCATTTATCAAAAAAAAAATTAAACACTGCATGAATATACAGCCTCACATTACATAATTGAAAACTAATCCATATTTCATGATGAATAACCTTTGAATTATAATGTAACTTAAGAAGAAAACTATCTTTAGATAGATTTTTCCTCAAAAAGCATTCTATTTTTTAAAAAATCATTGATTTTTATCCACCCTGCTCCTTACACCATCGTCTCATCCACTCATTGAGCCTCCTAAAACCATTTTAAGCCATTGGTAATTACTCAATGTGTTAGCTACTAGTATGGCTGAATGGAACATTTAGCCCGAGTGACAGGTGGAGAGTAAATGGGATATAAGAGATTTAGTAGATTGTTTAGCACATAAATATAGCTATGTACTCTGCACTAATGAAAATGGTTTTCAGCAGTCTCTCATGTACTAAAAAAACACAACACCATGTAAAGCTAACAATTATAACAATGACAACTGACACGCTGTGATATCCAGTATATATTAACAATTCCAAAAAATGAATTTCCAAGGTACAGTGAGCATATAAATACACTAGGTGGTGTTAGTTCTCACAACTCAAGTCTCTTTGTTTTTTCTTCTTTTAGAAGACTGAAGAATATATACCGGACTGTAAATGGTTTCAGTCGAACTTCCTCTGGACTGCAAATCGATTGGAACCTGTTGTGTACTGAGCATGAGTCATCCCTGAGCTTGCACCTAGAACTGGTTGAGCATGTTTCCCCAGAACAATAGCTTACCAGGATTCAGGAGTGGGCCAATAGAGATGTAGTATCATGTAAATAGCCTATTGCTGGGAGTGGGGTGTGTTAGGGTGTGGTCTTTGCATGCTTTATAAACAGGGCAGCCAGCCCTGGATTTTGTCCTTGTAGTCTTCCTGAAATCACTAAATAAACTAGAGCTGATCACTGCAATGCATCCAGAATCCAGTATTTAACAGAACCAAAGCCTTCATGCATTAAATAAAGCTGAACAGAAGCCTCTAAATGTGGTTTAGCAGCTGCCTCGTCTATTTCAACTTGGTGTAATTACGTAGAGAGATGAGGCAGCTGCTAAACCCATTTAGAGACTTCTGTTCTACTTTATTTAATGCATGGAGGCTTTGGTTCCAATTGATTTGCAGTCCTGAGGAAGTTCAACTGAAACCGCTTTCAGTCCGGTATAGCGTGTTGACTGCTTCAATCTTCTAAAAGAAGAAAAAGCAAAGAGACTTTAGTTGTGAGAACGAATGCCACCTGGTGTATTTATATGCTCATTGTACCTTGGAAATTTAACTTCACATTGCAGGATGTCTGGCTCGAGGTCAGTGATTATACTGTTGTGGTTGTCAAGGACATCGAGGTCTTTCTTGTATAGTTCTTCTGTGTATTCTTGCCATCTTTTCCTAATCTCTTCTGCTTCTGTTAGGTCCCTACTGTTTTTATCCTTTATCATGGCCAGCTTTGCATGGAACACTCCCTTGATTTCTCCAATTTTCTTGAAGAGATCTCTAGTCCTTCCCATTCTATTGTTTTCCTCTATTACTTTGCATTGTTCATTCAGGAAGGCCTCCTTATCTCTCCTTGAAGTTAAATGGGCCTTAGAAAGCATTACTAACAACAAAGCTAGTGGAGGTGAGTGTATCCCAGCTGAGCTATTCAAAGTCTTAAAAGATGATGCTGTTAAAGTGCTGCACTCAATTTGCCAGCAAATTTGGAAAACGCAACAGTGGCCACAGGATTGGAAAAGGTCAGTATACATTCCAATCCCAAAGAAGGGCAATGCCAAAGAATGTTCAAACTATCGCACAATTGCACTCATATCACACACTAGCAAGGTCATGCTCAAGATCCTACAAGCTAGGCTTCAACAGTACATGGATAGAGAACTGCCAGAAGTACAAGCTGGGTTTCGAAGAGGTAGAGGAACGAGAGATCATATTGCCAACATTCGCTGGATTATGGAGAAAGCAAGAGAGTACCAGAAAAACATCTACTTCTGCTTCATTGACTATGCTAAAGCCTTTGACTGTGTGGATCACAACAAACTATGGCAGGTCCTTAAAGAGATGGGAGTACCAGACCACCTCACATGTCTCTTGAGAAACCTGTATAAGGGCCAAGAAGCGACAGTTAGAACCGGATACGGAACAACTGATTGGTTCAGCATAGGAAAAGGAGTACGACAAGGATGTATACTGTCACCTTGCTTATTTAATATATATGCAGAGTACATCATGCGAAATGCTGGCCTGGATGAATCACAAGCGGGAATTAAGATTGCTGGGGAAAAGATCAACAACCTCAGATATGCAGACGATACCACTCTAATGGCAGAAAGTGAAGAGGACCTAAAGAGCCTCTTGCTCAGGGTAAAAGAGGAGAGCGCAAAAGTGGGCTTGAAGCTCAACATCAAAAAAACTAAGATCATGGCATCCGGCCCCATCACTCCTTGGCAAATAGAAGGGGAAGTCGTGGAAGTAGTGACAGACTTCACGTTCCTGGGATCCCAGATCACCGCAGACTGTGACTGCAGCCATGAAATTAAAAGACGCCTGCTCCTTGGGAGGAAAGCGATGGCGAACCTAAACAGCATGATAAAAAGTAGAGACATCACCCTGCCAACAAAAGTCCGCATGGTCAAAGCAATGGTATTCCCAGTAGTCATGTATGGCTGCGAGAGTTGGACTATAAGGAAGGCCGAGCGCAGAAGAATAGATTCTAGAGGACGGCGGAAGACAGGAGGGCCTGGCGTGATCTGGTCCATGGGGTCGCGAAGAGCCGGACTCGACTGTGCGACTGAACAACAACAAAACCTTGGAAATTGACTTTTCGGAATTGTTAATATATATTGTATATAACAGTGTGTCAGTTGTCATTGTTATTATTGTTATAATTGTCTGTTAGTTTTACGCGGTGTTTATTTTTTCAAGTCTTTTGGTTCACTGTGGTCCCTTTTAGTACAGCGTCTCTCATGTACGATGCAAGCAAAGCTGTTGCTCCACATCTTTGTTTGTGTTATGGTGATCATCAGTGGAAATAAAAACTTTATAAAGACACAGTTATTTGCCAATTGGTAGGCTGAAGGGCAGCATCACATATGCCCTCGTAACAATCAGGTTTGACTACTGTAGCATGCTGCAATGGGCCTGACTTTGAAGACAGTTTGGAAGTGCCAGTTGGTTCAGAATGTGGGGCCCAGGTTACTTGCAGGTGCTGGTCACAGTGAGCGTGTTGCTCCCATCTTGTGCCCTGATCCAAAATACCTGGTTCACTGCTTCCAACCATGTGTACCGGCTCATGCTCTGAGGCTGGGTGAGGGAGCCTTATTGCAGGAACCCTACTGGAGGAATCTGATAGGTGGGAATTAACATTAAGGTGTACTTGATATCTGCTCCTGCTGCTCTTTCAGCACTCGCTCTCCCTTGCACTTCCTTAGAGGCCTTCCCTCATCAAACTTCATTGTATTTCAGAAGACCATTTTTTAAAAGTTACATTTGTATAAATGTATAATGGCAGTGGTTATCTATTTTACCTGTATTGTATGGATTGCAATATTGCAAACCTCCTTGAGCATTTATCTTTAAATAGAAATGTAGGGTATTGGTGTTATAATAAACTTTTTAAAATTTACAACATAATTTAATCTGATGATCTTCAGTCTGCTCAGGTTTGGCAATAAATTTCTGTTTTGGTTTTTGATTTTTTAAATCCAGTTTATTTCCCTTCTCCGTACCAATTCTGAAAAATGCTTCTGTTTTACAAACATAGCATATGAATATTAATTAGTGATTTGACAGCAGTTTTTTTAATAAAAAATTTACCGGAACTTCATTTATCTTAGAAGATAAATCCAGCGTTTAATTAGTGAAGTTTTTGAAATCTGTCTGAATTTTGCTCGACTATTAGCAGTGGTAATTCGTAGATTTCCCTCCTTCCCCCAGATGGTTCAGTCTGTACCCAGATGCTGGGAGATAGGAACACTGAATTAGAGCCTGTGCCTGATTAAATATTATTTGCAGACAAAACACCTGACAAGTGTCAGCACAATGCTCTTGATGCCAAAGACCAAAGTGATTTGATGGATTATGAACATGAGAACAAGCAATGAAAATTTAAAAAACCAGGCTGGTGGGAGATTGGCCTATACATTGATTTTTAGACCTTTGTATCTTATGTAGTGTATTATTGGTGCTCACAGTTTTGAACACGCCCAGGAAGTGCTGTTTGTCAGAAAACCATAATTCAGAACAGTAGTAATTAATGCAGAGTAGGGGCATTGTACAGGTGTTGTGTCTGTTGCAATTTATCCCCTTGTTTCCTTGTATTCTACCCTCACAAACAAATTGGAGTTTGTTCATCATGTGAAGGAAACAGGTTTATTGTCCTCCAATGCTCCCTCCCCCCCCCCCATTATTTGCACTTAGATACAAGACTGAAGATTTCCCATTTACAAAGACTTTCATCTGACATGAAGTTGTGGTGGTGTAGGCCTTTGGGTGCTAGAATCCCAGTTTGTGGGCAAAGAAGAAACTCCCGTTGGTTGAAACTCCCAAATTCTATTGCTCTCTGGACTAGACTTCCCAAGATACTCAGAAAAAAGGTGTGGAGTAAAACAAAACATGGAAAGGGGAAAAGGGCAGTTACTATAGAAAAAGAGTGAATAAATACTTGTGTTTCAAACTATGGTCGCTCCCTGAAACTCCACTGTGGGACTAGCCCACTTCTGTCCCCTTCAACTACTTGAATTTCAAGTGCCAGCCACTGCTGAGTGGTGACACTAGGATTGGTCAAAATAGGTAGCTGTGTTAGTCTGAATGTAGCAGTAGAAAAGAGCAAGAATCCAGTAGTACCTTAAAGACTAACAAAATTTGTGGCAGGGTATAAGCTTTCGTGAGTCACTTCTCACTTCTGCAGATATAGCTAGATTGTGAGTTGATCTGTCCTACTTTGGAAAGGGGAGTGATTTCTGATGCTGAATGACATTAGCAGGCAAATGACAATAGCAGGCATGATTCGTAGGTGTGATATGCAGAGAGGTAGTAGGCATGGAGAAATCAGCATTTGTAATGAGACAGGAAACCTAGGTTTCGATTAAGTCCAGGTGGATGCATTATCTTGAGCTTTATGATCAGTTGCAATTCAGCAAAGATTTGGATTGCTGATTCCTTGGGGAAACCCCAAGCCTGCAAACAGAGAATAGTGGCTAAAGAAAGTAATGTAAAACTTCTCAGCTACTGAAACATATATATGATACTGTAAAGAGTGTCTTTACACTCTTTTCATCCTGGCTTTCAGGCTCAGGCTCAGAATAATGTCATGTGAACCTCTTTAACCTGAAATGCATAGCCTTTTACCCTAATCCTGTCACGGGGCATTTGCTGGGCTAACAGGAAGCAAGCAGCAGGGGGTCCCTTACTTCCCTTCCACCTGCCTGTGCAACTTTATAACCCAGCAGTCAGGGGCTGTGGCTGTCTGCTGCAATTTTTTCTTGTCCTGTAACAACTGTGAGTGTTTTGTGGGGCAACAGGACCTCTTGCAAGTGTGTCTGTGGATCTGTACCACGGCTAAAGATGCTTAACAGGGACACAAGTAGAATTAAAAAGAAATAATTCCCCTATTCCTAGTGGGTTAGAAGCACTATGGAAATTCAGATTGCTGGCTCTTTTTTGTTGGGTTTTGCATTAACATTTTGGGTGATAACTAACATTCACTCAAGCTAGTTTAATTGGAAAGTGAAATGTCTGTTAAATTAAGATTTTTTTGCTACTTTTAAAGCAATATTGTACTGTTTGCCTGGATGAAATAATTTTCAGCTAACTGAAGATTCTTCTCACTCCAGTTAGCAGTTAAATACTAGCACGTTGCCTGCCTCTGCATCCCAACCCTATAATTCCTTGGTGGTCTCCCATCCAAATACTAACTAGGGTCGACCTTACTTAGCTTCTGAAATCTGGTGAGACTGGGCTGGCCTAGGTTATCCAGGCCAGAGTAGTCATCAATAATTTCCACTGATTTTTTTTTTAAGTTGTAAAGAGTGTCTTTACACTTTTCATCCTGGCTTTCAGGCTCAGGCTCAGAATAATGTCATGTGAACCTCTTTAACCTGAAATGCATAGACTTTTACCCTAATCCTGTCATGGGGCATTTGCTAGGCTAACAGGAAGCAAGCAGCAGGTCCCTTACTTTCCTTCCACCTGCCTGTGCAATTTTATAACCCAGCAGTCAGGGGCTGTGGCTGTCTGCTGCATTTTTTTCTTGTCCTGTAACAACTGTGAGTGTTTTGTGGGGCAACAGGACCTCTTGCAAGTGTGTCTGTGGATCTCTACCATGGCTAAAGATGCTTAACAGGGACACAAGTAGAATTAAAAAGAAATAATTCCCCTATTCCTAGTGGGTTAGAAGCACTATGGAAATTCAGATTGCTGGCTCTTTTTTGTTGGGTTTTGCATTAACATTTTGTTGGGTTTTGCATTAACATTCACTCAAGCTAGCTTAACTGGAAAGTGAAATGTCTGTTATTTTAAGTTTTTTTTTGCTACTTTTAAAGCAATATTGTACTGTTTGCCTGGATGAAATAATTTTCAGCTAACTGAAGATTCTTCTCACTCCAGTTAGCAGTTAAATACTAGCACGTTGCCTGCCTCTGCATCCCAACCCTAGAATTCCTTGGTGGTCTCCCATCCAAATACTAACTAGGGTCGACCTTACTTAGCTTCTGAAATCTGGTGAGACTGGGCTGGCCTAGGTTATCCAGGCCAGAGTAGTCATCAACAACTACCACTGATTTTTTTTTTTTAAGTCAAGAAATTTTCTGTTCTAAAACCAGATCTCATTCTTCAAAAAGAAGCTGTCATATTATTTTTTAAAAAAACAACTTTAAAATCTTAGCTGGAAGGAATAATTGCTGTAGGTGGGATGGTGCTCTCATTGGCTCTGGCATAGTGATGGCTCTGTATGGTGCTGCAAAGGACCGCATTGCTGGCTCTTCTCTGAGGAGCATGGAGAGCTGGAGGCATACAACCAGGGTGACTAATAATCTTTTCAAACACCCTTCAGCCCCTCTGATGACATACAATTTGGGCGATCATGACAGATGCTGTCCTTCTTGAGACGTCTGCAAATCTAGCAAGCGTCCTTTTCAACGTATCTCATAATGGTTTTGGAGCAGCCAGCCATCAAACTGTTGTACAAACTCTGGCCTCTCTTAATTGTGGACAGCTGAGAGTAATTAACTGAGGCCCTCCATTTGTGACCCCAGTTCTTCCACTTCATTGATGACAAAGCATGTCAGATGGGCACATTTAGAATTGAGATCCCGAGCTTGCTTCTGTAGCTAGCTTGCTGCTCTGTGTGTGTGTGTGTAGAAATAAGAGTAACAGCTGGAAAAAAAGGGGATTTTTAACAGGGAAGATGCTCAAAGTACCAACTGAGATTCATTCTTACCGGCCAGGCCTGAAGAAACTAATCCTTCCCTGTTGAGGCAACGAGAAAATGTGTGGTCACTGCTTAAGGAAGTTGCCTCAGCATAGCGGATTACCTTGGAAGTATGTATTGTTTCATGGGTTATAGTTACTGGAAACATAGTGACTAATATTGCCATCGTAAGCAGATCTGCACCCTTCTAAGTCTGTTGAAGTCAATGAGCATAAAAGAGTCTAACTCTGTTTAGGATTGCACTGTAAGAAACAGAGTGCTGAGCCAGAATTCCCTGGTTTAAAATTTGCTTCTGCAGTGTGAACCCTGAAGATAACATAACCTAGGAATTCCAACTCCTTACTGACCTTGCTCCTGTACATTTAAAAGCAGCCCAACATACAGAAATTTAGCAGGCGAACCCTTTTTCTCCCATGGCAATGGAGTATTAGGAAAAACTTTACTGTCTAAATTTCTGCATGTCAACCTGCTCTATATATGCATGAAGGGGGGTTTGGGAAGCCAGTGCCTTGGATTGGTTGGTGTGTCAGATGAAGATGTTCAAATCCTGCTCAGCCACTAGTTGACCTTGGGCCAGTTACCGTCTCTCAGCTTCAGCTACCTTGCAGGGTTGATGTAAGGACAAAATAAGAATGGAAGAGCCATGAATGAATGAGAGCCAATTTGGTGTAGTGGTTAGGATTGCAGACTCTAATCTGGAAGAACTGGGTTTGATTCCCCACTCCTCAACATACAGCCAGCTAGGTGACCTTGGGTCAGTCACAGTACTCTCAGAGCTGTTATCTCAAGAGCAGTTCTTGAAAGAGCTCTTTTAGCCCCACCTACCTCACAGGGTGTCTGCTGTGGGGAGGGGGAGGGAAAGGAGTTTGTAAGCTGCTCTGAGACTCCTTTGGATAGTGAAGGGCAGGGTATAAATCCAATCTCTTCTTCTTGGAGGAAAGCCAGGAGAAAACAAGACAGATAAGAGAACAAGGCCAGCAAAGATGTTGGCAAGTGTATCCTCAGTCCCCAGAATATAGGATAATACCTTACAGAATTGTTGTAAAATGGAATAAAAGAATATATATAAATGGTATTCATTGTTTTGACATGCTGTCTGAATACTTCTTAGTGTACTTTTCTATCTGTTTCATATGCAAAATCCCCCATAAACCGAATTAAAATCCTCTTCATCCTCCAGAGTTTTTTCAAAACATAGATGCCACACTGATGGTATCAGAAATTTTAAAATGTAGGCTTGCTTCTTCACTTTTAGAGGGATGATGAATGCTATTTTGTCAGTGAAGCTTATATTATTGGGCCCTTTTTGAAGATTTGTATAGCTGGTTAAGAGCGGCTCAAGAAGACACAAATCTGCTCTGAAACATTAACTGGAGAGTTAACGTCACCCTCCATCAACTTGTCTGGGAGGCTTATTCAGTGTTCATGGATGTGTAGCCCTCGGCCACTATGCTTTTATCTTAAAGCTTCAGTCCACATAAGATATTTAACAGCTGAAATATGTTACTTCAGGTATGTGAAAATTTATAACTGACTGCTGGAGTCCCTATCCGTCTTAATCGATGGGAGTATATCTGTGGATTTCACAAGGTTTAGGACTGAATACTGAGTAATAGAATTAATCAGAAGATTCCATGAGAATCTGAGTGGCCTCCTGGCACCGGCCAGTTGGCAGAATGGAGCACAAGCAGTTGTTGCAGTGCTGATCCTAGAGATGATACTACAGAGACAAAGCAAGCAGTATCTTTAATTTTTTCTACGAAATGACTCCTGCAAAGCAGTATCTTGACCTGTTTCCGTTGGTTTAGCAATATATAAGCTTTGTAGTTACAATAGAATGTGCTCACATTATAGCACTATTTCTAGCAACCTGTACTGGACTTTTCTTGCATTCTTTTTCA
This sequence comes from Gekko japonicus, assembly GCF_001447785.1. Lineage (NCBI taxonomy): Eukaryota > Metazoa > Chordata > Lepidosauria > Squamata > Gekkonidae > Gekko > Gekko japonicus. Next base: position 858,981 of record NW_015171514.1, read on the forward strand.
AAGCACCTGGAGATTGGTTGTAAAATCAGTATTCTAACAGGGCAATCCTAAACAGAGGGTTAGAGGTCCATAATTCTGCTTAGGACTGCACTGCAAAGTAACTGGAGTGAGGATTTTTTCCACTGGTATACTGACCTAAGGCAGGGGAAATCTTGGATAATTAGGAATATGTTGTGTCGCTCCTAAGAGAACCTTATTTACAACAATGATAAAAGTGGTGGTAATTGCCATCTTTGTTGCTGTGTAACTGTGTGGATATAGCCATTTTCATTGTGTGTTTTTTAAATTTATTTTAGCAAGGTCTACTAGACTGGACAACTGGTTAATCTAGCATCCTATTCTCAGTCCAGCACTAGCCAAATACAGATGTTGCAGAGTTGAAACAAGGTAGGAGACAGGTAGAATATAAATACTTTTGCCATATGAAGGAAATATTTATGTATTTATTAAACTTTAGCTCCCATGCCTGAAGAAGCTAATCATTCCCTGTTGAGGCAACAGGAAAAATATGTTATTTGAATGATGTCTTGAGCCTGCAAAGGTTAATAGAAATTAGTGCTGAAGCTTGGTTTCCATTGCTTGAGGTTGGTGGGTGGTAGGAGAGCGCCTCTCCCCTTTCTAGAATACATGGGATCATTTCTCAAATGCCTCTTTATCTGGGCAGCTCACTAGTTCTATACGTGGAGAGGGACAAATTAGCTAATACACAGGAGATCCATGGCTGAGATAGTCTGAGGATTTTTTTAAAGGTTAAAAGCAGAATGTGGACTCCAAATCAGACTGGAATCTCAGCATTGGAAAGGAGGCCCCCCATGATGTTTTCATAAATTAAATCCTCTTTAGCTGTTGTTTGCCCCATGAGGAAAACACAAGTACTGTATGGTTATATGTGAATTTAGTCCTAGGAACGTGCCCCAAAGGGCAACCATTCTTATGCTACAATAAATGTGACTGTGTTGGGATGGTAATACTAAAAATGTAACAACAACAACAACAACAACAGGTATCCTTAAATGGCCGTTTTTAAGCAGGTTTTTTTTTACATTTGCAAAACCATACTTACCATTTTACTGCTAAATAGGGGCATTCAAGACAGCTGACAGTGGTTTGAATCTCCTGGAGGATTTCCCCAAATTGGAAGGGAGGGTGATATTCATTGGTTCTTCAGACTTCAACCCCCCTCCCTCCCGTGAAGCAAAGCACCTTCCCCACCATCCCCTCAAGGGTTAATGTGAATGGTAATGGGCCTTTACTGGCCTGCAGGTGTTGCTAATTGGTTTTCTTGGCCTGCAAGCTTCTTATCATCTTCAAGCAGAGGTCATTTCGGGGGGGATCGCAGGGGATCGCAGTTCCCCCGGGTGAGGTACAGGGGGTGGGGCACATGACGAAGCCCCGCCCCCTGCTTCCGGCCGCCCCGCTTCCAGCCCTCATTCAGCCAGGAGGAGGCAGGAGAAGAGGGAGGGTAAGTTCCTTCCCCCCTGCCTCTCCCCACCCCTGCCTGCCTGGGGCCAGGGAGGGCCTTCGCGGGGCTTCCTTGCACTCCCGCCGGCCTTAGAGCTGCAAGGCCGCCGCTGGCGGCCGGGACCGTTGGGGGCGGGGTGTGTGGCCTTATGACACACTTCCGGTGATGCCAGGGGCTGTGGCATATGCTAATGAGTTATGCTAATGAGTTCCCCTAGCTCTTTTTCTACGAAATGACCCCTGTCTTCAAGACCAAAGATGGAAGCCAGTTAAGTAACTTCTCATGGGAACCTGCAATCTGTGGTGTGAGGAGGGAGACTGGGAGAGGTGATGTAATCTTCTAGAGTTTTCTCTTGGAGACTCGTTCTGATTGGATGCCACCATTGCCTGACTTGATGGGCCAAAAGTTATAACCTGAACTGTGGCCCGGGAAGAAAGGCACTAGCTGAGATTTTCATGGACTGTGGGCCAAGACTATGTTGCTAGAAATGTAGACAACACTATTTGAGGCCTTTCAAACAAAATTAAGGTTGGTGCCGCCTAACACAGCTCTATACAACATTAGGTAGTTGAAGCTAGGTTTATTATTTTCTGTTCTGTATGATTTCTGAGTAATGTGTTGGCAATACCCATTTTCCTTTCTTAATATCTTTGAATAAACTTAATATTATTTTATAGACAACAGCCTGGTTCTTGTGTGCATCTACCCTGGGAACCTACAGGGTCTAATCTCATGTTTCCTTGACACCTTCTCTTCCTGTTCCTGAGGGCCCTCTGACTCCCAGGAGCAGCATTTTGTGGGGCACTTTGGGCTGCACCAAGAGGTGGAAGCAAGAAAGTCATGCTCCTGTGATCGAAATTCCTTTTATCTGCACAAATGACTGGTGGGTCCAAGCCAATGTGCATAAGCAATAACATAAAGTGACAATGGGGAGTAAAATAAAAACATTAAAACAGCAGCAATAAAATGCAAGACCACAGTGCCAAAAAAACCCTTTCACTGTTGCCACGCAGCCACTTCAGATGGCACTATCAAAGACTCTTTAATACCACTGCCTTGTTGGACTGTGAAGAGTGTGTTCCAGGGCAATGGACAGAACTATGGTCCTAATAAAAGTGCCCTATGCTGGACTGTGGACTGTACACTGTGACCAAGGGAAGCCTTGTGCCAAAGAAGTATGCCACGCCAGACGCAGACCCGGGACTACAGAAGCCTTCTGCCCCTGCACTTCTGCACTGTACTATGATGCAGACCAGCAGCCCTGGCCTTCATGAACACAGACAGTAGCAGCCCTGAAGAGAGGAAGCCATGCTGTGACAGAGGACAGTTGTTCTTGCACAGAAGCCATGAAGAGATCTCTTCACCACCACGCAGCACATTCCTCCCCCTTCTCCTCAGCCATTCTCAAACAAAGACTATTGCCCAGCTTAAGACAAAAGAAGTCATTAAGCCTTTCTACCACCCATCCAGATAATGCCTCTGACAAGCATTGGATCCTTAATGTGAAGCACTGGACCAATGCTATGATTGGATCCCTCTACCCTCTCCTTTGTCTCACCCCCTTCCTCAAGAGGTGTCACTCCCTGCTGACCATCAACTCTCAATTGCCCAATTGCCAATTCCTTTGTGTCCCCCATCCAGAGTATAGTTTTTTTTCCTAACACTCCCTGGGAACCACATGGCCATTGCCTCAGGTGACAATTTAGCTATTTAAGGTGAGCTCTCCCTGAGTTCATTCTCTTCTCTTCACCCTCTATCTACTCTCTTGGTTCCGTTCCAGATCTGTTTGGAACTGCTCCATGTGTGTCACTGGTCAGCCTACAAACCCCTCCCTCCCTCCCTCCCTCCCTCTGGATACAACCACCGGTAGCAAATTGCATTTGTTTGAAGAAAAAGGATCAAATCTTTGTATTTCCTTCTCCTTTGTCTTATTTCAAATGGGATGTCTTTAAGGATCCTGATGGTGCTGTCTTCGATTTTCAAGGTTATCCCTGTTGTTGCTCTCAGGATAGTATCCCTCACATGTCTCTTTGAGAATCTCATTACTATTTCCCCAGGCAGATTATTCTTTTTTATATATATGGAATATGACCTATAGGCCACATCCATTTCGCTCATCAAGTACTCTGCCGTCAAATCTGTCACCGGGGCTAATGCTTCGCTCAGCATTTGCTTCAGATTCTCTCCTTTAGATTCTGGGACACCCTGGAAACCGGGGCTAATGCATCAGAGGACCAGGTTTGCCTTCTTCATTTGCAGCTGTAAAAGTTGTTCTGTGGAGGTTTGCTTCTTTTCCAATTTTTGTACTTTTTTCTTCACCTTTTGGATAATGGCGTCAACTTCCTTCACCTTCTCAGCTTTTTGCTCTGTGATTTTAAGAGTCTCATTCACTTATAATTGTTGGGTGGTGATACATTTGGTCAATGAAGACAACTGTTTCTTGACGTTAGTCATCTGTTCCAGCAGGGGGCGCAGAGATTCTGCCAACATTTTAGCCAGCTCGGTGGTTCCTTCCGGTTTTGGGCTCTCCTCTTTCGTTTTTGAAAGTTTCTCCTCCGTCCTCTTCCCCGCCATCTTTTATCGATTGTTTACTTTCGCCGCAGTTTCTAAAGTCTCTGAATGTGCGCTCAAACGCTTATACACACCTTGGTAAGTTTTTCTCAACAGATTTCAACGCTTTCACTTCCGCTTAAAAGTTCATGTGCATGGGAGGGGCCCCTCCCCCCGCTCGCTTCACTTCTTGGTCCGTGGGGTGGGGAGCTTTCTTTTTAAATTATTAAAGACACTTTAATCTGACTCACATTCATATTGGTCTTCCAACCTTGCTTAGTGTCTAATTCAACCGCTCGATCCCCAACGCTTGTCCCGGTCAGCATCACTAGGCTCCATATGGACACTCGCAGGAGGGACCATTGGGGCAAAGAGGCGCCTCAATTCCCCAGCATTGCGCTGGCAAAGAGGCAACCTCTTAAAAGCCCCATGGCTAGAAGCCCTTCGCTGGGCCTCTTGGGGGGCAACAAACCTGCGTACCCCCTCCTTCTCACTCATGCGCAGCTCACATCCCCGGGAGGTGAGACTGCTCAGCGTGCCGCCATCCACCGGAAGCCACAATTAGTTCAAACAACAGTACTCCTGTTCTTGCTAACATCACTATCTTTTCAGCTCTGTATTCTTCATCCCGTATTGTGTGTGTGAGTGCTTGATTATTATTATTTGTATGCCCAAGAATTATTAAGTAAAGGAATCTATTATTCTAGCAAACTAGAATAAACTGGTCTCCTTGTTCAGTCACGCGCTCTGGGAATCCTGACTCTGGTATACACATGTTATGATCCTATATTTTATGCCTATTGCCATTTAATATTCATAATTCCCAAAGCTTATTAATTAATTAAGTCAATTTGGCTAACATCACCATCAAAGGCTCAGGTAAACAATACAGATTTTGCCCATTGCCTAAAAGATGACAAAGATAGTGCCAGGTGAGCCTTCCTTGAAAGCGAATGCCATAAATTGGGTGCAGTGACAGAAAATTTCCAATAGATACCTGCCTCATGATGACCAGGGACACTTTGTGATACCAATTGATGGGCAGATTCCGAGAAGAAAATGTAACTTTGCCCCCTTTGCAATTTAACTGAATATTTAAAGGAGCAGCCTTTGTTGCTGAATCTTGCATATCCTTCATAAATCTAAAGTGGTAATTCTGGAGGATGTCTTTGGAGTCAATAAAATATTTGTGATGTTTGAAGAGGTGGTCATGGAACAGCACAAGACCTGGGCTGGGCTGGGCTGGTTCAACATATTCTGTCACCTTAAGAAAAGTACATCCATTGCCTTCTGCTGTACCACTGCTGGCCAGTTCCAATTCAAGCAAGGCTTGGCTTGAACATGGTTGATGGTAGAGGTAATGCCTGTTACCTCCCTTAATTGCCAATGGCCAAGCATGAGCAGATGTGCGGTGTGTGCCTGTGGTGTGACTTGGAACTGGCCAGCAACCACTTGAGTTGATGTGTGGAGAACCTCTCCATGTCAAGAAATGGGCCAAGACCGTCTATGCCTGAAAAATGTAGATTCTAGCTTGTGATCCACTCTATAATTTATTAACTGGATTACGTATTAATCTCTTGAGAACAATGACTGAAACCACTCCATGCTACAAAAGTAATTAAAGGTTTATTATACTGAAAATGTGTCAGCAAAGTTAAA
>NW_015171514.1:864705-874752 GCF_001447785.1 Gekko japonicus
TATTAGAATATATTAAAATATTTTAATGAAATATAATGTAAGCAGTTTTTAAAGGGAAAAAACACCAGGGGAAATGGAAGCTGCTGATAACATGTTAGAGCTTATTTAAAATACGTGTGTATGACATTTCTCCATGGAATCAAATTCAATATGACTACTATTTTAGGGCCATGTCACCCAACCATACATGGCCTGTTGTGAATTGCAACATTTTTAAATGGTCATTCACTTTCTTAAGAATACATTCTGCTTCAGACAATGAAATTACAGTTATTTACCCCCCCCCAACTACCTAAAGTGGGCTGTATGATTACAAAATTTGGGCTGAAATATGAATTGGAGATATGCAGCCCACGAATAAATTCTGAATGCATTTACTCAATCTAACTTCCTGCCACTGCTGATTTGATAATAGCTTATGAATGTACTCTTATTTTTGTAATGCTTTCCATTTTTATTCTAGCTTCTATTTATTGTTGGTTTTTAAAATCCCTCTCAGAAAGTAAGTTTAAAGCTTTTTAAAGCAATTTAACAATGCCATCCTAGGTACAGTTACACCCTTCTGAGCTCATTTTCAGTGGACTTAAAAGGGTATAATTCTGCTTAGGATGGCAGTGTAAACCAATTATGAAACAGCAGCTTCATGTATTTCTAAATTATGAGGTGTTGCGTTAGCCAAATTGCCTCATTTTCTTATTAAAAGTGGGGAATATGAATATTAAATGGCAATAGGCTTAATTATGGGACCAATAACCTATGTATACAGGCGTCCAACTTATCCAGATGCCCAGAAATAGATGCTGAGACTAGATCTTAGAAAACATTCATTTTAGGCAGGGAGAAGCAGGCTGTGGGCAGTGGCATCCGGGAGGGAGATTGGCAGGGGAGGGGGGAAGAAAGAGATCCAGTGGGGGAGAGTGGGAAGAGGCAGCTGGCAGCAGGATGCTCTTCCCAGCCCACCCGCTGGGGCTAGTCTGGCAAGACCACCCGCCCACTTGCTGCCACTGCACCACCGAGCAAGCCAGGGACCTCCTGCTTCCATCGCTGCCACTGCCGCCACCACTGTTTTGGGTGTTGCTGGCTGGGAGTGGAGTGAGGCTGGTGTGGAATTGGCCAAGGTGCTCAGTTGTCTGATAGCCAGGTTAGAGGCCGTACAGTGCAGGTGGTAAGTTTTTTTTTTTTAATAAAGTTTTTTATTTTTTCCAAACATAGTATAAACTTTGAACAACAAACAAGGAACAAGAACTTATGGAAGAAATCAATCATAAGTATCGGTAAGTATAAACAGTTCTAAACAGGCAAACATCTTTCAAATACAAAATAGTTAAACTATTTTTTCACATAATGTGTATGACATAAAATTTACGAGGAACATTCTTTGTTAGAGGTGTATTACCATTAAAAGCATGTTCCAAAAATGGAAACCACTTGGATTGGAAGTCACCACTCCGTAAAGGGCTATTGAATGAGGAGGCCTTGTCCAAAATCTTGTCTGTAGCATAGTACTCCCAAATTTTATGGTACCACTAGACAGGGCACTTGTATTTTTCCAACTGTTGGCAATAACTGTTTTTGCCACTGTTAGAAGGATTGAAATTAGTGCCCTGTATAACCTTGGGATGCTGAAGTCCTTCCAAAGGTCTAACAAAATAAGTTATGGTGTCAAAGGAACATTGTAACCTGTGATGTTTCCAATAGCCTTTATAATTTTCAACCCACATTTTTGGATTACTGGACAGGACCACCAACAGTGTAAATAAGAACCATATTCTCCACAGTTGAGGCACGTTGGGAGGGAGGGGCCCAGAAGAAACACCAGGGGGCTGGGCCCTGTGAGCCCCACATTAGCTACAGGCCTGCTACCCATACCCAGCAGTTATATGTGCCATGTAGCTGTTTTACACAGAAAGCAGCCAAGATAAAATGAGACCCATATGTGAAATCCTACAGGTGAGTGCTTTTGCCTTGCCAGCAGCCAGTTTGGTGCCTTTTGCCTTGCTAGCAGCCAGTTTGGTGTAGTGGTTAAGTGTGTGGACTCTAATCTGGGAGAACCGGGTTTGATTCCCCACTCCTCCACTTGCACTTGCTGGATGACCTTGGGCAAGCCATAGTTCTGTCAGAGCTGTTCTCTCAAGGACAGCTCTGGAAAGAGCTCTTTCAGCCCCACCTACCTCACAGGGTGTCTGTTGTGGGGATGGGAAGGGAAAGGAGTTTGTAAGCCACTCTGAGACTCCGAGTGAAGGGGGGGTATAAATCCAATCTCTTCTTCTTCTTCTAAATAAAGAATCAGTTCCCTTCACCCCCACATTCCTGTTTCATTTTTTAAAAATACCCCCCTGCCAGCTTTTGTTCCAAGTGACTGGGAGGACACTGCCACCCACTGGAGAAACTGGGGGCAGAAGAGACCACATTTTGTTCTAGGAATTTCTTGTGCAGTCTCAGGTTGCGGCTAGATGACAGGCTTAGTGCAGGCTTGCCCTGCTTCTAGGGTTTTTTTTGTAACTGAGAGTTTTGATCAGACATCTTACCCTTAACCCACTTCACTACACATTCATCCCATGGCTGATCAATCAGATGCAGCAGCCATGGAGTGGGGTGGTCAGGCAGCTTTTTAATCATTTATCTTTTGAGCATGCACAGAAGCGCATATTGGAAGCAACGCTTCAAACTCCTGGCAGGATGGTGGTGGCTGGTGGCCAATGGGATTGCTGGAGGAGGCTGCTGGGATATGTAGTGCAGTGTGGGGAAAATGTTTTTGAAATTGTGCTTTGGAAGTTTTTAAAAAGAAAAACACAGTTTTGAGATGAGAGAGAGATGTCTGTAAAATCTCTGTAAAAAATAAATGCACATATGGCGCTTCATAGCCATGGTAAGAATATGCAGTTATGTTCACCTTATTAATTGCCTTAAAGAAAAAAAAGCCCCAAACCAGAAGAACATTTCAGGCCCATAGCCATGATTTGTTGTTGTTGAGGGGGCATTTAAATATTTAAGGGGACAGTTAAATTAAAGTTAATTGGATTAATCTGAACCTGTTTTTGAAGAGGGAGGCTCCAAGCTTGTTTATAGCCCTTCCTTTAAAGGGCCAGGACAGTGAGTGCATCAGTTCCTCTAGGGAAAAAACAGCTCACAGGGCATTTAATTGTCTTCAGAAAGCATCCCAATCCCTTTTGAGTTCCCTTCCACGGGGCAAGAAATCTTAGACGGACTGATACCTTCAGCACTTCACCAGTCATCCCCCTTTCTGCTTGCCCAGTCCTGCTCAGTGTTCCCTCTAAGCTGAGTTAGTGTGAGCTAGCTCACGGTTTTTTAGCCTCCGGCTCACATATTTTTGTCTTAGCTCAGGAAGGATGGCTCCAGAGCAAACTAATTTATGCAGTAACCAAATTGCTTGCTCACAACTTTAATGTCAGTAGCTCACAGAGTAGAATTTTTGCTCACAGGACTCCATAGCTTAGAGGGAACATTTATACCACCTAGGTCATGGTGAATCATTCAAAAGCATTTCCATGAGCCTTTGGGAAACATGCAAATGAAGGGAAACCATGTTGGAGATGTAGTGAAGGTACCACTCTTGAGTGCCTTTCTAAGCTGTCTTCTGATGGCAAATAAATGCCCTTTGAGCTCTCTTTTCCAAGGTCCGATGATGCTCCCCCAAAATTCCACAGTGGGAGGGAGAGGGAAGCCCAAGGGCAAGCCACAGCACTCACCCTGGCTATTTGTGGTGCAGGGCTTTTAAATAGGGGGCAGGGCCTCAAAACGCCCCACTGTAGCTATGGGCCGGGAACGTTTAGACTTCATAAACTGCTTCAGAGTGCGATGGATTGATCAGACTTCCGGAGATGTGGGGTGAGACTGCTGACAATTCGAAGACTGGTGAGAGTGGGTTGCCAGGAGAGAGATGTTTCTGTCTGATCATGCATTTTAAATCTGGAAGGGAACAGCGACACTGTTTCAAACAACTCATCTGATCTCAGCTCAAGTCTGCATTATGACATAATAGCGGGATCTTGCTTTCTGGTATCACTTTGCTTTTAAACAGGTCGCTAAATTCTTTTGCTCTGACCTGGATAGCCCAGGATAGCCCAACCTCATCAGATCTCAGAAGCTAAGCAGGGTTGGCCCGGGTCAGTATTTGGATGGGAGACCTCCAAGGAATAGCAGGGTTGTGATGTGGAGGCAGGCAATGGCAAACTACCTCTGCAGTCTCTTGCCCTGAAAACCTCACCAGGGGTTGCCATGAGTCAGCTGTGACTTGGCAGCAAAACAACAAAGACCAACAACAATATTCTGCCACTGGGCAATCCTGTTCTACCAATGCAGCATTCCTGGGTGAAGCCAAATTGTGACTTCACACAGATTAAACTGCTTGAGGGAGCCTTACCTGAGCCTTGAAGTAACCAAACAGTAGCTTAACTCTAGGGATACGGATGGGATATTCAGCAAGGCAGTTTCTGTAATTTGTGTGGAATCCAAGGATGTCGAGCGGCTTTTTCCTATCTAGCATAATGGGAGATGCTGCGAATGGAAGGTTCCTCGTGGCACTGAAAATCTTGACAGATGGTGTCCATAAGCCTGAAGACGGCCTAAATAGACAAAATATCATGCAAGAAATTCTCAAGACATTTTCTACGAAAGGGATTAGGTAGGACAGGTGGGTGGCTAAGTCAAGAGTGGGAGGAGGAGGATGGCATTGACAGTAATAGGATCAACGTTGCCTTCTGTTAGCTAATGGCTTGTCTGCAGGTTCATAAATATGGATAACAGAACATTAACATACCAGAACTTGCCCCCAAGGTACCCATAGGCAGCTTCTGATTAGCGTTTTGGACTAGTCCTGAGGATTTAATGATTTTGAGAGCCCTATAAGATGCAGCTCACCACTGGATTTCCTTTTGCCATGCAATACCTGTACCACATCCATTTTATCATCAGAACATCTTTATTGCTTTTAGCCAAAGGCCGTTACAGGTTACCAAACCAAAGAAAACAAGAGACAATAACATACAAAGTTTGAAAAGTACAGACCCCAAGAAATAAGAGTTAGCAATATTAAAACAGTAGAACCTGGATTTTCTAGATTTAACAATATAATTTAAAAACTGTCTTTGAAAAGAAAAATGTCAGATCCCTGGCATTTTGCTGCCAGGCGGAAATTGAGTTTTGCTTGGATTTTCATAGCTGCCAGTACATATAAAGAAACTTTGTAAGGTACTTAGGTGTAATCTCTTAGCCACTATACTGGGGTCTCCAACATGGTGTCCACGGGTGCCATGGTGCTCGCTGACGCCTTTTTTGGCGCCCACCAAATGTTTTTAGAAAGTGGGTGGGGCCGGGTAAGGCTCCTACCCAGCAGGGCTTCGGATCGGCTGTACAAATTAAAATAACGTTTCAGTGGCAGCTACAATATTGGTTATATTCTTTCTCATTGCTCTTTTCCAGTGCATTAAAAAAAATATTATTACTCTTGTCCCTGGCATATGGACTTCATTTGTACATGGCTTCTTCTCTCATGGCATCCATTTTGTGATTGGCCCCACCTCCCATGGTGGCCATTTTGTGGTTACGCCCACCACCTTGTGTCCAAATTCCAAATGTGCCCCAGGCTCAAAGAAGGTGGGGACCCTTCACTATACTATCCCACCTCTGTATATCCTGGTAGAAAGTTGGTAACAGGATCTGAAAAGGAAAGGAAAGCTGGATCAGCATTTTTTTTATTTTGCAATTGGCTGCAGACCTAGGCTTTCCAGGCTCTGCTTTGACTTTGCAGCTTCTCCCCTTGCTCTTTATTTGACTTTCCAAGTTCTGCCCTGGATACCAGATGTGCAGTCTTCCATCCCCAGCTCCTCTGCCTTTCGCCCCTCCTGTGACTCAGGCCATCTCTGACCCTGACCCTTCCCCAGGAACTGATGCTTTTCAGTTCAAAAGCTGGCTAACCTGCTCAGTGATTATTCTGCTCCAAGGTTTGTTTGCAAGTTTGGTCTTTCTTAATTTGCAAGGTACATCAGGTCTTTATCAGAACTGGGACTTAGCGCAGCTGTATCTACTTGCTGCTTATTTATTTAGAAAAAAAATTATGTCACCTCTCCAGAGAACCTTCCTGGGGCAGCTTACAAAATAAAAAAAAAAAACACTAAAAGTATTTAGTTAAAATCCAGCATTAAAAACCCAAATAGACCATAAAAATAAACCATTGAGCAGTTTAGAATGAATAACAGTTTTCAGACTAACAGCCCAATCCTGTGCAGAGTTACTCCAGTCTAAGCCCCTTGAAACCAATCATTTTAGATTGGACCAAATCTGGATAGGATTACACTGTAAAACACACTGTAAAGATGGTGTTTGGTCAACCACTGGGTAAGTACACACATTTTGGCTGGGTACCTGAAAGAGAATAACAGAGGCACCAGGCAAGCCTCAAGGGGAAGGACACTCCACAGGTGAGAAAGCCCTGTCTCTGGGTGCCCGCCACCGTACCTCTGAAGTTGTGGGCACAGATAACAGGGCTTGTGAGGGAGATCTTAACTGGCTGGAAAATATGGGAGATGGTGATATGATGCCTGCTTATGACGTCTCAGTCTGACCTGGAAGTTTTTATATCCCTGTCAGGTGGGGGTGGGGCAATGGCAGGCAGGCCTGAGTCTCTGCAGAGCAGAAATACGCTTCAGCACCTCAAGAATGTTAAATCTTGGTGACTCACCAAGACACAGTCTGTGGGTTGCTCGTTCCAACCCTGGCAGGCGACTTGAAGAGTTCTCAAAGGTTCTGCTTTTATCAACCAACTTAAATGAATTAATATGTGGGAGCAGAGCTTGCTAGACCGACGCAATACACTTAGCAGCTTGCCCAGCTTGGAAATATTTCAGTACACAGAATTTCTGTCTTTATCAAACTGAAAAGGGGGGATTTCCACTTAGGGTGGTGCAATTTTTTCAGGACTGTTAACACTGCTTCAAACTGAGACCTATTTCCACTTCAGTGATTTTCTATCAACCAAGAAAGTACATTTAAAGAATGGCTGTCTTGTATAGCATCCTTGTTTATTATGCTTGCAGGATGGAATATAGCTAGTGACTCATATTGTTGATGTTAGTGGTCCGTCTTTAATTGAAACAGGAAGGCAAATTGAACAAAATGGGCTTTCCCATTTCTCAGTAGCTCATACTGAGACTATTTCTCTTTTTTTAAAAAAAAGTTTTATTTACTAATACCACCAGTGGCACTTTTCCCTGTTAAAGAATTATATCTGTGCTATAGGCTTGCAACTGAAGATAGTTTGTGGAAATATGCAGGTAGTTTTTTATTGTGTTTGTTTTATTGTACTTTTGAATTTTTTTTTGAATTTTTTTTTGTAATTCACATTGAGTCGCTGCAAGAAAGGCAGAGTATAAATGAAGTAAATTAAAAAGATTCAACCTGTTAGTTAGAATCAGCATCTGATTCCTCACCTCTGTACCTCCTGGCCAAGTGCAGCTGTCTTCTTTACCTGTTCTAGTTTTTCTTCCCAGGTATCTTTCTCCTTTTCTTCAGTGAAGCCACTCTCTCTCCTAAAAGTCCCTCATTTCTTTTGGGGAATCCCCCCCCCAACTCCTTCTTTCCTAGGTTAATACCTCCACTTCTTTTCTCAGGTCTTCTGCCTACTGTAAGGTAAAAGTAAAGGTTCCCTTGCTCGAAAGCCAGTCGAATCCGACTCTAGGGTTGCGGTGCTCATCTCTGTTTCAAAGCCGAAGAGCCAGTGCTGTCCGAAGACATTTCCGTGGTCATGTGGCCGGCATGACTAAACACCTTTTTAGTATTAACTCATCCAATAGCCTCACATGCCTGCCTCACTTTTCTGTGATATCAGGACTTTGCAGTCAATCACTGTGAGTGCCAATACAAAACCCGATAATATGTCGTAATACAGATAGAATGATGCTTAATTTAGATTTAAAAAATAAAATGCTTTTCAAAGTAGTGTACAACAAATATAAAACAAAAAAGCTACAATTAAATATAATTTTTAAAAATCCACATTATCCAGGAAAACTGCAGACCCAATGAAAATAAGGGACCAAGAAAATTAATGAAAGAAACACAAGGGCTAAGTGACAGTGAATCCTAAGTTGAAATACACTTTTCTAAGCCCATTGACTTAAAGGGATACAACTCTGCTTAGCACGTCACTATGAAACCAGTAAGTTTTTACCCTTCTAAGAAATACCTGTAAGACAAGAGCCAGAAATCAGTTGGCAAATGTTAATTAGTTATCTTTTATGTCTTTTCCCAAAAAAGTTGCATTTTTGGACATGTCCACCAGCAGTGAATGAAGGTGCCCATATTACCCACCTTTTCCAGCACCGAGGGTTACCAATTAATTTTGTGTGATATAATCTTAGTGCGTTCAAATACCATGTGGTATAGATTTTGAAAGATTACAATCGAATATTTAATGATTCTGAGGTGTAAATATTGGAAGACCATATTGAACTCCATTATTGTTCATCAATAGTGTTACCACAGTCTCTTTGCCAAGCTCCCTAGCAGCTGGACTGGCATGTCTAATGCTTAAAATTCAGAGATTTATAAATTCCAGAGATCAAGCCTTTAGAACTGCTCACTTCAGATTTCAAAAGGTGATTGGATTTGGTTAGGTCTCTATTAAGTATAATCCAGTTTTGTAAAAGATATAATAGATCTGATGGCATTGGATCCATGGAATTTCCATATTGTGTTTCTTTTCTATATGAGATTTGGGCCAGATTTGTCCAGTCACAGAGCCTATATTCTCTCTTGCTCCTCCATTGAACAAAGGAGTCTGTTCTGCTACCTGAGTTAAACCATTGCTGTCTGAGAAATGCTGTGACTGGAGAGGTACCTGGTGCCAATGTATTTCTGTTTATGTCCCAAAAGTGCAGCATAATGCTTAAGTATGGGTTGTCCTGTATAGATTTGGGTCTTTCTGAAGTTTTATTCAACAATAGTTCCTGTAGGTGGTGGGTTGGTGTGTGTATTTGTTCTATCTGGACCCATGTAATGTAGGATATTTTTAACTGGTGCAGCCTCATAATAATATCTCAACTTTGGGTAGCCAATACCGTCTAATTCTAATCTGGGGGTCTTGTTAATACCATAAAATTAACTCTGGGTCTTTTATTTTCCCAGGCAAGTTTGTTTATTTTGGATTGCCAAAGGTTGATGTCTTTCCAGGGTAATCTCAGGGGTATGTTTTGAAACAGAAATAAGAGTCTAGGCAATACTATAGATTTGATTAGTTCTATTTTTTCCATCCATGTTTATTTATTAGGATTGAAATATCAGACAACAACAATTTATCAGCAGAGTTTAGGTACACATGTAAAATTTATATACAAAGATTAAAGTTAATAGCTGGGATTGTGGTACAATTAATTATACATAAAAATATTTAAAGGTTTGGAATATCTGCTTCTTTATGGACAAAGCCTCCGCACAGAATGTGGCTACTTTAATGGTGGTCTCATTGGAGCTGTCTGCAAGGAGATATGTTTAGAATTTAGATTTTAGTTTCATGCCCGTGACTATATTGCACTGAGATACCATAAGGAACAGTTACAAGTTTTCCTCTAACGATACTCTAGAGGGAATCACTACTCAGATCAAATACTAGCAAGTTATTCTCACATACATTTTCACCATCTGTAAATACTGTTGACACTAAACAAAGCTGATCATATGTCAGGGTCTAATATCTCGCAGAGAGAGAGAAATTCTTATTCTCTGTATAAGAGAGATTTATCTATGCAACGCCCAGAACCCATTATTAAAAGTCCTTTTTGGGTACGCTTTGGTGGTGCTGAACGGCAGTAAAACTAAAGACCAGACTATAGAAGCTCTGCTCCCCAAAGAGCATGTCTAAATGTACAATGTGTGTCATGGCTCTGTCAGCATCGAGACGGAGAGACAAAAGAATGATTCTCAAAGGAGGTCTGTTTCCTCTTCTTGAATAAATGCAACAATTTGATTTGTTTACCAAGATCTCTGTCGACTCCCTCCCCCCCCCCGCACACTGTTCGGCTAACCTGTTGG
>NW_015171514.1:874781-913658 GCF_001447785.1 Gekko japonicus
TAGTTCTCTCTCTTTCCCTCACATCCACCCACGGAAGAAGGAAGGCTGCTGGGAAAAGTGGGCCCTCACTGCATTTTAAGGCTTCGGCTTGGATCAGTAGGTCAGGGATCTGCAGAATGCATCGTGTGGTGTAATCCAAGTGTGGAACCAGCCCACATATCAGTGGGGGAAGGAACATCCTTCAGTTTTCTCACTGGGGCCTTGGGATGATGTGAATATTAGTCATGTTCCAGGTCACGTTCAACGTGGTGACAGAGAAAGTTACCTTCACCTTGGCAGCCTGCCCCTCCATCACATGGAAGGTAAGCTAAAAAATAAAATGTACTGAATGTGAGGGAATTTAAAGAGTTGGAAAGATGGAGGAGGTTTAATATTACCAACAAAGTTGGAGAGAATCACAGTAGAAAGCTGTGTGTTCATTAAACCCCCCCCCCACATTTTCTGCTCTGAAAACCTGTAAGCTTGGAGGGGTGTGAACGAGGTGATTTTCCCCTCCAACTCTTCTTTTTTTCACTGACTCTCAACATTCTGTGCTTTTGGAGTTCATTCAATTCTTGTCACAGTGTGATTGCGGGGGGGAGGTCTTTTGGTTAATGTACAAAGCCATACATAAGGAATTCCCAGAGTGTGTGGCGGCCTCTGCCTTGTCTGTGGGTGGCCTGATTTTGCTGTTCTTATGACCGGCACGGGAGGCAGCCAATGTATTATTAGAGATATTGAATTATGGTTAGGAGGGAAACAAGCTGTAGTCTGGTCTTCATTCACTTTAAACAAAGCGAAACTTTACAATATGTCCATCAAAATGGGAGATGCGGAGAATCCTAAAATTACGGTAACTAGAGATGTGGAAGGTGCTCTATTTCTTCATCCCTCTACTGGCTTTGGTGAGATTCCATTCAGGAGGGTTCTCATCTTCTGAAATAAGAAAAAATACCCATCATGGAAAATAGAATGAAGGTTGCTGTTTGGCTGCAGTTGGTAAAGGTTGGGCCAAGAACTTCCCTGAATAAAATTAATAACACAGCCTGGCTTTTCTGTGCCACAAAAAGAGGATTTCCAGTCAGCTCCTACTTCATTGATTAATTGCGTGGTTCGTATCCCCAGTTCAGCTGTACATGTGTTGAATGTTACATGAAAATTACTCAATGTACATATGTCAGGAAGGCAAGCGTTCCCTCTACACAGATTGTACATGTATTTGCTGTAACTTGAGAACAGAGTTCAAGTCTCTGCCTTGAGCTCTTCATGGCTCTATAACATACTCTGCTGTTAAGGAGGGAAGGTGGCATGATATAGCCTGATCTCATTGGATCTTGGAAGGTGGGACCTGGAAGGGAGACCTCTAAAGAAGACTCTGTGGAGGAAGGCAATGGTAAACCACCTCTCCTTCTCACTTGCATTGAAAGCCCCTTGCTGGGGTTGCCATAAGTTAGCTGCAACTTGACGGTACTTTTTACCCCTTGGTCATCCAAGGGCCCCACTGCCTCCCTGGCTGGTTTCCTGCTTCTAATGTATTTGAAAAAAGTTTTATTGTATATCAAAGATTATTATACCCTGCGTGGTATATCAAACAAGAAATTGAAATTATTTCTCTCCAACATTGCCTTCATCACAATTTTAAGACATTTTCTATAAGGTACAGTAGTCCTTTACTTCAGACATTTTAAATTTCAGATTTTATTACTGATCTATTTTGCATCATTATTATTAATTTAATCATTACTGCATATTCTATATTATCTATTTATATACAATTTTTTAAACTGTTTCTCATTCTAAATTTGAAACTTTCTCATCTCGTTCTAAATTTTTCTTCTACTTACATAATAAACACTCCACCTCTCCTCAGATTTCAAGTTTGATCTGTTTCTCAAATAAGTTGATAGTTTTGTCATTACTGCATAGTCAGTAAGTTTATTTTCCCATTCTTCTAAGCTTGGAAAAACTTCTGACTTTCATTTTGCTGCATAAACAATTCTAGCCAGGGGTCTTGTTGTAGAAAAAGAGCTGCCGGAGCTCATTAGCATAACTCATTAGCATAACTTATTTGCATATGCCACGCCCCCTGACATCACCGGAAGTGACAGAAGGCCACACCCCCTGACATCACCGGAAGTGTGTCAGAAGGCCCGGCTACTTACCCTCCTGCTTCATCCTCATTCCCAAACGGAATGAGGATCGAAGCAGAGGGCGGGGTAAAGAAGGGGGCGGGGCTTCACCACGTGACCGCCCCGCCCCCTAGAGGTTCTCTTCCGGAGCTCCGTACCTGAGAGCTCCCCCTTTGCTAGATAAACAATTCTAGCCACCATCACCATATATTCAAATATCTCTTCCAAGACTTTTGGTAATTTGTTAGGTAATATTCCTAATAGTATATTTTCCATTTCCATGGGGAATTTAAATTTTAATATATTCTGCATTTTTCCATGTATTTCCTTCCAGTATCTTTTCACTTTTTTATGAGTCCACCACATGACATTTCCAATATTTTCCTTTATAATTTTTGTCTACTTTTTCTTTGTAGAAATATACCATCTGAAAAATGTCTGTACCGATTTTCCCTTAATGCCTAGCCAGCTGTGAACTTAATTCCTTTTTCTCATAATCATTCCCATTATTGCATAAGTATTTGGTGTTTGAAATTCTGCATCCATTTAATCATACTTTTTTTTCATTTGCTCTTCTTTGTTTCAAACTGAAGTAAAAGCTTATATATCCATCACATTAAATGGTCTTTTTGTTTTGTAATCAATTGTTTGAATTCAGTCAACTCTTTTAAGAGTTCCACCTTCTGTGTTGATAATCTTCTTTAACCTTGAGGTTGAATTGGTAATATGGTAGCCATTGAATGTTAATGCGTTGCTCTCTAATATTTTGCCAGGACTTAAATTTCCCCTGAGCATTTACCATATTACCGCACGTTAAATAATCACTTTTATTTCTCATATTCTTATTGTGATAAGCTTCTACTGGGGAAATGAGCAGAGAGTTTGGAAGACTGAATAAATTCTGACGTGTAAACCAAATTCTCAAAAGTCGATCTCTAATTATATGATTCCTTTCTTGTGTTATAATCATTTTGGTTGATTTCTTGATCCATAAATAATTATGTAAACCTTCTAGGTCTGCTGATTCAAGTTTTACTATTCTTTGTCTTGGATTTTTAATCCAAACCAGACCTGCCACTTGATAATATAATTTTATATCTGGACCTGGTAGCCCTCCTCTCTTTTTCTCATCTTGGAGTATTTTAAAACTTATTCTTGGTTTCTTGCCATTCCAAATAAATGTATTTATCTGTCTTTGTCACTCTGTCAATATTCTTTCTTCTCTCTATATAGGTAACATTTGACATACAAACATTTAATTTTGGCAATACATTTATTTTAATTGCTGAAATTCTTCCCAGCCATGAAAGTTTTAATTTTCCCCATCTGAGTAATCTGCTTGTATCAATTTCCAGGTCTTCTGATAATTATTTTTGAAGAGATTACAGTTTTGTCCAGTCACGCTTATCCCCAGATGTTTAAAAGAATCAATGGCTACTGTGTATTCTATACTCTTTATGATATCTCTTTCTTGTTGTGTTAGGAATTTTGTTATGATTTTTGTCTTATTCCAGAAGTGACATCATCACATTGGAGATGTCAGGGCGACACTCTACTTTTGGGGCAAAACTCTATGGTAGAAATGTCTACAAACTATAGAGCTTTGCCCAAAAAGTAGAGTCACCCCCTATGTTGGCAACGCAATGATGTCACTTCTGGAAGTGATGTCAGCTTGTCACTGATGTCGTACAGGGAAGTCTGTTTGGGGGTGGGGTTTCCACACCAGCCCGCTGGCCAGAAGAAGGCCAGAGCCTGTAAAAGCAGGGGATTCCCCGCCCCAACCAGGAACCTGGATGCATGAATGGAACATTCAAAAAAAGAAAAGAGGAGAGCTGTGTATTTGCGGTAGTGCTTTGGGTATTCTCTCCTGAATAGCATGGCATCTTCTGTAACTGTATCCAAGTAATCAAGATGCAGTTCCCATGCAAAGGGCCAAGAAGCAGCGATAGTATTTGAATATGCAAATGTTTTATAGACGTGTCATATAGCTTCCTCTTATTGCAGCACAGTAGACAAAGTTAATCTCTTCCCATTAATGTTCTCTTTGTAAATGGTTAGTTAATTGACATTTTGAACCCTTTTAGCATTTCAAACTCATTATTCCCTCTATTCCTATTTACTTTTCGTCAAAGGATATTAATGAGGTCACTTTCTGTGGCATCTTAATTTTGCTGGGCATGAGCACCATATTGCTAGTAAAATTTTTTTTAAGAAGATAAGATTTACTGCTTTGGACCATTAAAAAGAGAGAAAAATTCATTTCAAATGTATTATACATATTACCTACATCAGAAAATACATTAGAACTTATAGAGCCTCTACGCTGAGCTGTGAATCAGGGAGCTCCCAGTTTGAATTTTTCCTCTAACTTGATATGATTAGGTGGTCTCAGGCAAACCACTGTCTCTTTCTCAGACCTCCCCCCCAATATGGAGATAATATTCACCTACCTTACAGTGTTATTGTAAGGATTAAAAGAAGAGAATGAATGTGAAGCTCTTTGAACAGTTGAAGGCAATACAGTAATCCTAAACAATAGCATTTCATCTATTTTGGGCTACTTAATTGTTGGGAAGATGTGCTGATGAAGATCCCCCCCCCAATATCATATCCTTTTCATTTAATCCCTACCCCATCCCTACACCTAACTGATGCACTGCAAAAATCAACCTCTGTTTAATTATTTTAAGAACTTGATCTTATGGATAGAATGGCTTTTGTGAACTCATAGGTGCGAAGTGGCTTCTTCATTGCTTTCAGAATAGCTTGAGACATAGGCCCTTTCCGCACTCTCCTTTTAAGCGATGTTCACCGTGGTGTCCTCCAAGCAATTCTGCCTTAATATCGAACTCAACCTTCTTTTTATTGTTTTTTCCTCCCCATTCTGCGCTAAAATGAATTCAACCTTCTTTTTATTCCGTTGTTTTTTTTCTGTGCTGCATTATGTTACTTCCCTTCAGTGGTCGGCCCAGTTTCAGCCCGCTGTTGTTTTTGGATGCTGTTTTGCCACAGACTGAAATCACCTCGACTTGAACACTGAGAAAATATGGAGTGGCATGCAAATGCAGAAAGGGCCATAACTTCAGCATTTAGGGTTGCC
Organism: Gekko japonicus; assembly: GCF_001447785.1. Lineage (NCBI taxonomy): Eukaryota > Metazoa > Chordata > Lepidosauria > Squamata > Gekkonidae > Gekko > Gekko japonicus. The sequence continues at coordinate 879,990 of NW_015171514.1, forward strand.
AAGATTAGTTTACCTCCGCAGCGGGGGACTCCTGGGTGGATCCCGGAGCGCCCGCACGTCACCAGGAAGTGACGTTATGATGCCGGGCACGCTGGGGGTGGGGCCACGACCATTCGACGCCGGGCCTGATTCTGCGGCGGCGGAAATCAGGCCTCCAAAGCGGGGGGTTACCCGCCCCCCACCCTCACTTGGCAGCCCTATCAGCATTCCACCAGTTTAATAATGTATAACAGCAAACTGGGTCTGGGGACTCCTAGGGGTTCTTGAGATGATACCAGAGTGTCTATGAGGTCTTTGTAAGGACAGATGGTAGGCCTTTCTTGCATCTGTCTGGCTTGTATAAAAACACCTTTTGATTTTCTAGGATTTTCTAGGAATGGAAGAAGGGACTCTCAACCTTAGGGAAGGGGACAGCATTGGCTTCCTACACTTTAAAAGACGCGGAACTCATAGAGCAGCAACTCCCTGCAGTCATCTGGCCTCCAGATTGCTTGTGTGTTGGAGAAAATCAGGCTGAGAAGTATTTAAAATAAATACCTCTGAGCACTAGACAGAAAATGCATTAATTGGTTGCTGGGAACCAGTAGCTCAGCCCTAGGAACTCTGCGTAGGTTGACTGACACCAAGGAGGTACAGTCCTAATACAGTCATCATTGTTACATCGGATATACAACACACTGAGTTTGCAGCATGGAGACACAGAGATACCACTCTGTCCATCCATAGACAATAATAAAAAATGAAAAAAGTATTGGGGGTGGCCAAGATCTTGAGATGCTACATTGCAAGATCTCAGCATCCTCTTTTCTGTTGGTCAGGTGAGTTCCTGGTATCAGCCAGCAGTGCCGAGATACCACTCTGTCCATCCATAGACAATAAATTTTTTTTGCTGTCAAGTCACAGCTGACTTATGGCAACCCTGTAGGATCTTCAAGGCAAGAGACATTCAGAGGTGGTTTGCCATTGCCTGCCTCTGCATCATGACCGTGGTATTCCTTGGAGGTCTCCCATCCAAATACTGGCCAGGGTCAACACTGCTTAGCTTCTGAGGACTGATGAGATTGGGCTAGCCTGGGCTATTCAGGTCAGGATATAGAGCCAATAATAGACACTGTCTATTTTGGAAGCTCAGGTTCTGTGTGATGATGGTTTCTTCCTGTTTCTGTGAGTGGCTCTGAAAGTTTTTCCAGGCCCCTTCCCTTTCCACCCCTATTTAGCTGATCTTTACCTAGAAGGTAACTTATAAGGGCATTACTTGCTACCTGTGGTGCAAAATTCCTTGCAATCAAGGAGTGATATTGATTTGAACTTGGGTCAGGGTCTTTTGAGCTGTGGCCCCTTGCAATTTAGTGTAAAGCAAGTTAGATGCTGTTGGATATTACTTTCTGACCATTTTTGGTTGAATTTATCATTTATCAGAATTTAAAAAATCACTTTGACATTGTACAAAATTAAACATGACTGCATTTTTGTGTATGTCTGTGGTCTCGTGTTGCCAGAAGTTGACTTTGTCAAGGACTTTGCTGTGTTGCTGGGAGTACCTCCACATACTGCAAGATTCCTCCTCTCAAGATGACTTAACCTATATTTGAAAAGTTTCTCCAGCTAGAGATGTTAACAAGGACCATCAGTTCTGAGCAGATTAGATGCAGCAGCCTGTAACAGGGGGAGGTGGTGGGCATAAAATGCTGATATAGAAATAGTCACATTGTGTACTTACTGTTTAAGAATTAGCTATACTCAAGGCTGATTATTTTTTTCTTAATGATGGCTCTTGCTGTTAAGTATGACACTTAACTCAGAGGAACAGTTCAACAAGTGATTTCAGCTTTATTTCAGTGATAACAGCATGAAGACTCAGCCTTGTAGGTGCTAGACCAGCTAGACAACTTCCATAGGCAAAACGGCAACTTATATAGAATTCTGGCTGAGATAGCCACACCTACAATGTTGCACAACAACCATTCACATTAGGTTTGTTACATCCAATCACAATCGTTACATAACGTCCAATCAAACCCATTCCCTCCAGAATACACACCATTGGTCAGTATTTACAATCCGCATAATGAGCTACGGTAGATCAAGCTTTTACCATTATGTCTCTCAAGACATAACACTTGCCTTAATGTAGCTGGTTGCAAGGAAACTAGCAATATATACTTCACATGTTATTGTTTCCTGTTTAAGTACAGGAAATGTGTCTAATGCTGGATGTCGGTACAGTCTTGACACTTCTTAGCTCTATGACATCACGCTTCATATGAAATGGGCAAAAAAGGTAATGAGATTCTGTCTGCCTGACAGCAGTTGGAACATAATACAAACTTGTTGCCAACTTTTAAATATGAGCCATGCCTGGGGTTAAAGCATTGTGAGTGTCTTTTTCAAATAGTAAGGGTCATTAGGAGTGAGAACTTATCCATCTTCAAATCTGATCTCATGCTATAGTAGAGTAGGTTATTAAAAAAAAAAAAGATTGAAAGGCTTCTGTTGAGCCACTGAAAGCAAAAGCAGTAACCATGAAAAAGGAAACAGGACAAGGGCAATTAATTTTAGTTATTATCTCTACCAAATTTCTCCATCATATTTTCTGTTAAGCAGCTTCTGCCTTATTAATTGTTCCATTCCCATCTTTTAAATGCTGGGTATAATAGTTCTGACAGATATCTAGTTCCATAATCATTAACATTGGTTTGTATCCAGTGATTTCCTTCTGCCAAGTTGGATCCAATTATTCCCTTCCACACACACACCCCATTGGAAGAAATCATCAAAGGGCTTAGTGTAAGGGAGTCATTGGATCCAACTTGGCAGGATGGAATTGCTGGATACACTCCATGATTTCAACAACACTTTTACACAATATTCATCTAATTCCTCCTCACAGTACTGTTGTAAAGGCTGTATTGTATAGTCAGCAAGCAAAAGACTTTCCTACTGTACCATTACTGCTTGCAGGTGTCGTATGGAGTGGAGGAGAGTAGTATGTTTGAATCCTTCCCCATTTAAGATGTTCAGAATTTGAGTCCAGTGGTCTTAAAGGTGCCACTGGACTTAAACTTTGTTCTGTTGCTTCAGACCAACATGGTTGACCACCTGAATTTAAAATGTTCAGTTAATATTTCTGTAGGGAAGAATTCAGACTGATGAGTAGTCCAATTCCCATTGATCGTATGACCTCCCCTCTAGGAGAAGTTTCTCTGGCAGAAAATAGCCATAACTAGTAAAGCCTTTTCTCTGGTTAACCTCACAAAGTCTTTGTCACTTGACTGCATTAATTTAATGTAGAGTTCACACAAACGTATTACTGAGGGACCATTCTGGCAGAGGCAATTTTCATTGCTGTGTAAACAGATGCACTGCTTCTGTTCTCTTTTTTAAAAATCCTGGTTGGACAGTTTCTACAATATTGTAGAGCCTGTCTGGCAACAATTCACCCATGGAGAGCACACAATTGGGAGCGGTGGCACAGGCGGTAAGTGAAGCCTGCATTAACATCTGGCCGAACAGCTCCGGCTGTTCGAGCCCCACTGTGGCCGGGGTGAGCTCTCGGCCCTATGTCCCAGCTCCCGCCCACCCAGCGGCTCGAAAGCCCGTTAAAGGGCGAATAGACAAATGGGTACCTGCTATTAGAGCGGGGAGGCACCCGTCCCTTGTGTAGCGGCGACAGCGGTGAGCGATGAGCGGCGGCGGCAGAGAAGTATGGCAGCAGCTGGCGAGGCAAAAAGCGAGCAAAGGAGGCCGGACCAACAAGCGCGGAGGTGGAGCATCGCAGCAGGCCGGAGCCTAGTCTGGACAGAGGCCGCAGCGAGCATGTGCGGAAGCGCGAGTGGCCCAGGCCCGGAAAAGGAATCGCAACAGTCGGAAGGTGGGAACAGAAGGCGTAACTTCAAAGACCAGCACCAGAAAGGACGCCGCCGGACTATCTCCCACAAGAAAGACAACAATGAAGAGCCACTACGAAAAGGGGTGCCTGGTAGGCTTGTCACTTTCCCTATATGTATGTGCCCCTAGGCTAGGATTTGTGTTAATTGAAACATGTAAGCCGCTCAGAGCCCTAAGGGGGTGAGCGGGATACAAACTGAATGAAATAAATAAATAATAAATAAATAAATAAATAAATAAATGGTTAATATGGTAATGGTCAATATCTGTGAATTCATGAGTTCTAGGATCAAGGGACCAATGTGGACCTGTTGGGAGCTGACATCTGGTTCTGACTTGGCCCCGCCCTGGCTGCCGGAGCTGAGGACAGCCATGGCCTAGACTTACCTATGCGAGGAAGGCCAGTACAGGGAGGTAGCTGGGACACCGGAAGATCATTCTGACTGCCAAGAATAAAGCTGGGAGCCAGACAGAGGTTGGGAGGGGTTAGGGTTGCCAGGTCAACTTACCTGGCTGGCAGGGGTGGGAGGGAGCCTTCCGGGGGTGGGGAGGGTGGGGCAACATCATCAGTGCAATGACCACACACAAAAGGGATGTCATCACACTGGGCATGGCAACATTCTAGCATTTTGGTCAAAACTCTATGGTGGTGGCTGGCGGTGGATTGGAGCCCCTGAAATCGGGAGAAACCCCGCCCCAGCTGGGAATGGTATCCAATGTTGCTCACTGATTTAAAGCTTTTCAGCCTTATTTCCTACACAGCTACCAAGAAGTGAACATTTATTTGAACAAATTCTTCAGAAGTTTAATATGAATGAGTGGAATAATGGCAGATTCACTGGGTGAGGACTGTGGTAGATCACAAGAGTGGCTCAGTATCGTGGAGAGGGAACAAGTAATAAACAGAACGACATGTACAAAACAAAGTCAAAGAGAACAGTGGAATGAAATATTTCATTCTCTGACTGCCCAGTGCCCAGTGCCCTGAAAAAACTTACAGAAAATCTGGATCTATGCCAAAAAACAAACATACTCATAAATGATATGCAAAAGTATTTTTGGGTTGTCATTTTTACTGTTCTCACAGTACAGTGTACATCACTAACAGTCAAATATTTTTTAAAATTTTTGGCTCCCTTTCCACCGAGTTCAGGATTCCTAAGGCAGTGAACAGGCAAAGTATTAATACAGATTTTAAAAGAGAGAATGCCAAAAAAAACCCAGAAATGTCTTCACCCATGGGTGGAAGACATTAATGGAGGGGGACAAATGATTCCCTCTGGGGAGGGAATTCCACAGTTTTGGTGCCATGCCTGAAAAGACTTGTTCTTCGGTTGCCATCCATCTAACCTCAGATAGTAGAGGCACCTGAAGCGGGCACCTGAAGATAACTGTAGCAGTAAGGTAGGCTCATATGGGAGTAGGTGGTCCTTGAGGCAAGTTAGCCCCAGCTATATAGGGCTTCAATGGTAAACACAGCACCTGGAAGAAAATTGGGAGCCAATGCAGGTGGAACAAGGTTGAAGTGATGTGGTTTCTGTGACCTACTCCAGTCAGCATTCCAGCTGCAGCATTTTGTACCAATTGTAGCTTATGAACACTCTTTAGTGCAGCCCCACATAGAGTGCATTGCAGTAGTCTAATCTAGATGCTACCAGAGTGTGTGTGTGTGTGTCTACGCGCACAAGAGAAGGGCCATAGGTGGCTCACCAGCTGAAGCTGGTGAAAGGTGCCCTCGGCCACCACTACCATCAGTCCTGAGTCCAGCAGCACCCCCAAGTTACAGACCTGCTCCTTAAGGGGAGTGGAACCCTGTCCAGGTCACAAGACACCTTAGTTCCTGGATGAATCTCTCCAGGGGTCATTTCCTCCAAGCGCACAGGAGCGGAGCTCCGGCAGTAAAGAGCCCAGGGGGCGGGCACATGCAACAAGCCCCACCCCCTGCTCCAGCAGCCCTCAGTCAGAGCAAGAAGCAGCCAGGTAAGTTGCAGAGCCTCCCCCGGCCGCCCAGCCCAAAACAGTCCAGTGGCACCTTTAAGACTAAGTTTTATTCAGGTACAAGCTCTCCCTCCTCTGCGAGGACAGATCTGCATGTCCCCCCCCCCAATAGCTAGCAATCCAAAACAGTCCAGTGGAGCCTGAGCAGTGGGTGTTGTCTTCTGACACACGTCCGGTGATGTCAGGGGGTGTGGCATATGCAAATAAGTTATGCTAATGAGCTCCTGGACCTCTTTTTCTACGAAATGACCCCTGAATCTCTCTCCCCCCCCCCAGTAGCAACTTCATTTTATCAGGATTAAGTTTCAGATTGTTAGCCTTCATCCATCTCCAAACTACCTCCAGGCACCAGTTCATGGTTTCCACAGGCTCCCTGCAATCTGCTGGAAGTGTGACATTGTCTAGAAAAGCACATGCCACAACAAGAGCCACAGCTGTCAATAAAAAGTCTTATTGCTAGTATATGGACAATACCGCAGGCATAATACTGTTTGAAAATGTATTCCTTTCAGTAGAATCTTAGCAAAAGCTCCACCTTGTGGTGGACACCTTTCTCTTATCCCCTATTTTTATATCTTCAAACTATCCTAGCATTTTGTGGAATCTGAGACCACATGGTGATAATGCTTTGGTTGTGAACAATGAATGCTTTCTCCTTTGAGAAGCTGGGACATTAGGAATACATCATTCAGTGATGTACAATTAAAATGCTTTCTGGTATTTTACAAAGTAAAAGGCATCTCCCTGCCCCAAAGAACTTTGCTATCTCAGTTTAGATGGAGCGAGGGAAAGAAGCATGAAGAGTGACAAAGACTAAATGCAAGCACAGATGCTTAGGCTTAGTTATTATAAGAGGATGAGTACTGTACTAAGGGTGGAGGGAATAAGCCTTTGTGGAAGGGATGTGTTCTGAGAAGGAAGGGAGAGAAATAAGCTAAGCAGCAGACTGTAGATATTTAGGGAGACAGTTTGAGGCATAAAGGCAGAGTTGTTTGAGGGGACACATACCTGAACACATGAAGTTGCCGTATACATTGGGCTATTAAAGTCAGCATTGGCTGCAGTCACACACACTAAATAATCCACTTTCAATCCACTTTCTGTGCACTTTCCAACTGGATTTTACTGTGTGAACTGGCAAAATCCAGTTGGAAAGTACATTGAAAGTGGATTGTTTCGTGTGTGTGGCTGCAGCCATTGTCTACTCTGACTGGCAGTGGCTCTCTAGGGTTTCAGGCAAAGGATTTGTGAGAGTATACTAGACTTACTTTCTCTCTTGAAGTTGGTATCCTGCTTTTTGCCTATGGAGCTCGGAGCAACATACATGGGGTTCCTTGGGAGTCTCCCATCCAGATATATTATTGAAGTAACTTTTAATATTTTTGCTTGGTGCCTCTGAAACGTTTTAGAGCTCTTCATTAATTTTGCTGCTGCAGCTTTGCTTTGGCTTACCCATCAACAGGGCAAGAGGTATATTCCAGAGGTGAAGAATCTCTTGGGAAAACTCTGAAGTCTTGCAGGCTTATACAGTCTTAATCTCTACTCAGAATACGATTATTCATTGAGTAAAGGCGTAATGATTCCATTTCAGAACTACATAGTGTAGTTTCATGGTAGCTTGCCAGTATCCTTCCCCCATCAGCCTACATCACAGTGTGTGGGGCTTAAAATAGTCTTGGTAGCTATTGTATGACATTGAATGAAGGTCCATTACTTTTACATTTCAAATAGTGAGTGTAAGTAACTTCAAAAAAGTAATTGCTTTGCATATTAGAAAGAATTGCTGGGTACTTCCAATGTGAGGTCAGGTTTGTATGGTAGAATTCTGTAACTTGTTGCAGATGTATCACTGTACTTTGAAATTATGGGACAAATAGCTTGTTTAAGAAATGTGGGGAGAATAAAGTAGAGAACAAATTAAATTACAGAACAAAGACAGCAGCAAGAAGGGCAGATGGTACAAAATTAACTTCTGACAGTACTATTCTGTGATTTACTGCAACAGCAATTAATTTAGGATGGCTATGGAGACTGTGGTGGTAGTGTAACAACACAAAACATTATGGCCATCATTGTTTAAGTGACTTGAATGGGTGAGTTAGTCAAGTTCGCTCCCACTGAAATCAAAGGTGTTTAAAAAGGCTTAACGTTGACTGGATCGTACCCTATATTAACAGCACTAGCAAGGGTTGCAGTGTGATACGCCAGGGAGATATTTTACAATAGAAGAGCTAAAACTTAAACAGAGGGTTGTAGACATTGATAATATTGTATGTTAACAGGAATCTTCCCCCGACACCAAGTAAATATGTCTATAAAAAGGTTATTGGAGGGGAGTCACCTTTCAGATGTCTACAAGGACCATCAGTTCTTAGAGACCAAGACTCCAAGTTTCCTCTGGTTTTGCAGTTCCTCTTTTCTTCCTGATTTGTGAATATTGTAGTCATTAACATCTTTCATGGTGCAGTTAAGAGTGTCAGATCAGGATCTGAGCGACCCAGGTTCAAATCCCCACTCTGCCATGGAAGTTTACTGTTTGATTTTGGGCCAATCGGTCTCTCTCAAAAGTGAAGGGGAGGAGAATGATGGAGTAGGCCGCTGTGGGTCCCCATTGGGCAGAAAAGCTGGGTATAGATATCTAAATAAATAGAGTTAGGAGGGGAGGGGAGGTAGAATGGTATAGCCCTATCTTGTCAGTTCTCAGAAGCTAAGCAAGGTTCGTACTTGGATGAGAGGCCACCAAGGAGGCCTCTGCAGAGGAAGGCAATGGCAAATCACCCCCGCTTGTCACTTGCCTCGAAAGCCCCTTGCTGGGGGTTGCCGTAAGTCAGTTGTGACTTGATGGCACTTAGTGTATGTCGAGCTATGAGGATGATCCCTCCAGTTCAGTATCTTTAAGTGGATACATTTTCTCTTTTATAATGGTGAAAATTTTATTTATTTATACATATACTTATTTTTTAAAGGTTTTTAACTCCCCTCCCCTGCACAAATCAAGGCCCAAGGCGGCTTATGATAGAAGTTGTGCTGAACAGATATGCTGTTTCAATCTAAACAATTAAAAATCACTTTAAAATCTCTCGCATAATATCAGAGACGAGATAGGTCATAATCCCTTTTGTCAGACATTGATTCTTTAATTGCTTCAGGCACAGAGCAATGCAGGGGGAGAGGGGGGCGTTGAGCAGCTGATCTCCTCCCTTTCTGCTGGAAGATGACTTATCTGGTCAATGGTCTGATTGGCAGGAGTCTCCAGAGCCGAGAGAGAGAGAGAGAGAGAGAGAGAGAGAGAGAGAGAGAGAGAGAATTATGTATGAAAGCAAGAGGAAAATGCAAACCCAAATCAACACTGGAAAGATTTAAAGAATCTGACCCGGATTGTTCTGTTTGCCACCACACGGGAAGAAAACTGGAAGCCCAAGGGACAGGCTTCAGAAGAGGCTGAAGTTGTTTCCTTATTCCCAGTTGTTTATTCATTCCTTATTCATGATTTATTCCTGAATTCATCCAAAAACACGGAATTGGGAATAAGGAACCAACTTCAGCCTCGTGGACTTCAGGCGATTAAAAGAGCCAGTTTGGTGTAGTGGTTAAGTGCGCGGACTCTAATCTGAGAGAACCGGGTTTGATTCCCCACTCCTCCACTTGCACCTGCTGGATGACCTTGGGCAAGCCATAACTCTGGCACAGCTGTTCTTGAAAAACAGCAGTTTCTGTCAAGAGTTCTCTCAGCCTCACCTACCTCACAGGGTGTCTGTTGTGGGGGGGGGGGAAGGGAAAGGAGTTTGTAAGCCACTCTGGGACACCTTTGGGTAGTGAAGGGCGGGGTATAAATCCGATCTCTTCTTCTTCTTCTTCTTCTTCTTCTTAAAGTGGGAGTTCTCTCTCTCTCTTTTTTTTGAAATTTTTTATTGCTTTATTACTATAAACACTACAAAAGGAGAGGGAAATGAGGGAACTAAAGCACTAACCAATAACATAGAAGGATAAAGCAAGGATCATCATATCTACTAAGTGGGAGTTCATCACATGAGGGCTGCCGCCTAGGGAAGCAGAGTCTAGTTCAAGGACTTGGCACGAGTGACTATGTCGCCATAATTGTCCATCAGTCTGGCCCTCTCAGTATTCACTGACTGCACCATGTGGTAGCTGATTCCTTACTGTGCTATTGCAAGATAGATGCAGGATGTGTAAGAACACCCACAGTCATTTGGGTGGAGGTGATCATGTGAGTCTTTCCCACCCATTTTATCTGGACAAATGTTTAATGATCAGGAATAGGGTTCCCAACATACAAGAGGAAATGGCCGCTTTGGTGGATTCTGTGGCATTATGCCTTGCTGAGATCCTGCCACAGGAAGTGGTGGCGGCTACAAGCATGGACGGCTTCAAAAGGGAATTAGATAAGCATATGGAGCAGAGGTCCATCAGTGGCTATTAGCCACAAGGTGTAGATAGGGGCTCTGGGGCAAGTGATGCTCTGTCTTCTTGGTGCTTGGGGGGTCAACAGGGGGAGGGCTTCTAATGTCCTGGCCCCACTGGTGGACCTCTGTCAGCGAGCTGCCATTTCTCTGCTGGGACATCTCACGTCCCTTCCCTTTCCCCCCCTTGTTTTCTGTTGTATTTTCCTCCTCTTAGGTAACTGCTTTCATCAAGGTCGCCAGCTGGTGAGAAGTGGGAGTTATGTCTTCGCACTCATGCTTGTTTAGACTTCCCCGTGTGAAAGGAACTTGTGTTTAGGGAAACGGGCGTTACTTTCTCATGTAACTTCGCGCCCTTTCTAATCTCCCCGTATCCAGCGGGAAGTGGGACCATTGGTCCAAACCTGGTTCAAATTTCCTTTATTATACCTGTACTACTGACTAACGTCATTCCAATCAATGTCTGTGTGTTCGTGATCAACCATGCCTTTGAAATAAATCTTGCTTTTAAACGTGGATCTATTCTCATGCTTGGGGATCTAACATTTTGATTGGAATGCACATTTGGACAGCTTAGCAAACAGTTTATGCTTGTGTAACGTTTTGAGGACTTTCCGCACCAGTTTAATATGTGAGGGGAGGTCCTGTGAATACAGCAACACGTCATCAAGGTAAATAACCACCCCCTTGAATAAAAACTCATGGAGGACCTCATTGATTAGGTTCATGAAGACCCCCGGAGCCCCCTGAAGTCCGAAGGGCATAACAAGGTACTCAAATTGGCCAAGGGGGGTATTAAACGCAGTCTTCCCCTCATCCCCCTCCCGAATGCGCACCCGGAAATAGGCGTCCCGTAAATCCAATTTCGAGAAGATTTTGCCTTTGGTCGCCTCAGCAACCAAGTCCTTGATAAGGGGGAGGGGGTAAGCGTTCGTAGCAGAAACCGCATTCAAGCCACGGTAATCTGTGCACAGTCTGAGACCCCCGTCTTTCTTTTTCCGAAACAAAACGGGAGCAGCGAAAGGGGAGGATGCTGGACGAATAAAGCCTCTTGCCAGGTTTTTAACAATGAACTTTCCTTTTCTGGGGGGTTCCAATACCTTGCAGCCTACTGATGCAGCCTACTCCCACCGGGGCCGGGAGGGGGTGGTTAATGTGTGTTTTCAGGTGGGCCTCTGTCAGCGAGCTGCCATTTCTCTGCTGGGACATCTCACGTCCCTTCCCTTTCTCCCCCTTGTTTTCTGTTGTATTTTCCTCCTCTTAGGTATCTGCTTTCATCAAGGTCGCCAGCTGGTGAGAAGTGGGAGTTATGTCTTCGCACTCATGCTTGTTTAGACTTCTCCGTGTGAAAGGAACTTGTGTTTAGGGAAACGGGCGTTACTTTCTCATATAACTTCGCGCCCTTTCTAATCTCCCCGTATCCAGCGGGAAGTGGGACCATTGGTCCAAACCTGGTTCAAATTTCCTTTATTATACCTGTACTACTGACTAACGTCATTCCAATCAATGTCTGTGTGTTCGTGATCAACCATGCCTTTGAAATAAATCTTGCTTTTAAACGTGGATCTATTCTCATGCTTGGGGATCTAGCATTCTCCTGATGGCACCTGGTATTTCTGGCCACTGTGTGATACAGAGTGTTGGGCTGGATGGGCCTTTGGCCTGATCCAACATTGGCGTCTCTTATGTTCTTATGTTCTTATTTCCCTTCCACAAATCTGTCATCACCATGTTCTATCTCCAGACTTCTAGGAGTTTCCCAGCCTGGAGCTAGCAACCCGAGGGTTTAGTCTATTTCAATGCTTTTTATACGTGTGCATGTAAAACCAATACAATCATTTCATTTCTTTGCAAATAATAGGACCTAGATTGATTCCTTTGGGTCCAATGGGCAAAAATGTGTAAACCATACTTGAGATCACAACCATGGTGTTTTTGCAATAATGAGATGGAAGCAGGTCTAGAGCTCTTCATTATTCAGGGTAACTCTTCCTCTTTCTTTTTTCTTGCTTCAGCTTTTGATTAATTTGTAAATTGTGTAAACAGATCACTGACTGAAGTGAGTAAAAGGGGGTGTTGTTTCAGGATAATGAACCATGTAAATATGTGCTCCGGTGAAGCCCTACATTGAATCAAGGCATAGATTTTATCCGTTTTCTGCCATTTGTAGCCAACAGAAACAGCACAGCCCAATTAACACAGAGTCACCAATTTGCCTGCATACAAGATGATTAATCTACTAGAGCAAAACAGCACGGCTTGCATCCAGTAATTTGTTTCTTTCTCAAATGATAAGATAAATTGGGGGGGATGAGATCCTTCTAGATCATTGGTCTTCAAGAACACCAAGGTTTTGTAGCTAGAAGCTTAGTAATGGGCCTGCTTGTCATTTGTAATTGTCTCATATATTGTGCAGCTTCAGAGGAGTGTTTGTCAAATTGTGGGGTAGACTCTATTTGTCTTGGCCAGTCTTAGTCCCAATAGACTATTGTATCAAGCAAATTAGTATAATTTAAGTTTCAAACTAGGTTTATTGTAGATGTTAAACAGGCATAACAGCTGCTGCATCACTCAGTACGAGAGACTTAAGCCAAATCTGTTTCCTATTTCTTGTTCTACCAACCATAGTACATCTCCCAGCACACAGTGCTTCCAGTTGTTTATATCCACTGCTATATCTAGGATCACTGTAAAGCCCTCTTGGGATCTCAACAGCCTTCTGACCTACAAATCTAGTTTTCCAACTGTCTAGGGAACTGTAGAGTTCCTTGTTAGATAATCATAGAATCATAGAATGTTAGAGTTGGAAGGGACCTTGCAGGTCATCTAGTCCAACCCCCTGCACTCTGCAGGAGCATAGCCAAAAGATTGCCCTATAACATACCCGAAAGATGGTCGTCCAGCCTCCGCTTGAAAACGTCCAGCGATGGAGCATCCATCACCTCCCAAGGCAGTCTGTTCCACTGCTCAACCACTCTTACAGTTAGGAAGTTTATCCTGATATTTAGCCGGTAACGACTCCCTTGTAATTTCCACCCATTAGATCTAGTCTTGCAATCCGGAGCAAGAGAGAATAGATCCGCTACATCTTCTACATGACACCCCTTCAAATACTTGAAGACTACAATCATATCCCCTCTAAGCCTTCCCTTTCCCAGGCTAAACATACCCAACTCTTTCAGCCTTTCCTCATAAGACTTGGATTCAAACCCTCTCACCATCCTGGTTGTCCTCTTCTGGACACACTCGAGCTTGTCAACATCCTTCCTAAAATGCGGTGCCCAAAACTGGACACAGTACTCAGATGAGGCCTGACCATAGCAGAATAGAACTACCACCTCCCGTGATCTCGACACAATGCTTCTGTTAATGCATCCTAAGATTGCATTAGCTTTCTTCGCAGTCACATCGCACTATAGGCTCATGTTTAGCTTGTGATCAACCAGAACACCTAGATCCCTTTCACATGTGCTGCTGTCAAGCCAAGTCCCTCCCATTCTATATCTGTGCCTTTGATTTTTTGTACCTAAGTGTAAGACTTTGCACTTATCTATATTGAAATTAATTGTATGTGTCTCAGCCCACTGTTCCAGCCTATCTAGATCATTTGGAATCCCGACTCTGTGTTCTTCAGAATTAGCAATCCCACCCAGCTTTGTGTCATCTGAAAATGTGATAAGCATCCCCTCTATGTCTTCCTCCAGGTCATTTATAAAAACATTGAACAACACCAGGCCTAGGACCAAGCCCTGTGGCACTCCACTTGAGACTTCCATCCACGTAGACACAGAGCCATTTACAAGCACTCGTTGGGTACGATTTTTCAACCAACCATGAATCCATCCAACGATTGCACTATCCAGCCCACACTTAACTAGCTTATCCTCAAGGATATCATGAGAAACTTTGTCAAACTTTGTCCAGGGTTCCTGAACAAGATCAGTAATGGTGGACAAATTGTCTTTAGAAGACAGTGGGCCTACCACTACCCCTCTTTCCTGCAATACACAGGTGGGCTTAATGTATGTATTATGGACTTTCTGTTCACTCAAGGCATCAGCTGAGTCAAACAGACCCAACCTGTGCCCCAAATGACCTCTACGTGGGTCATGTTCTGGAGTGCAAGGTCCTCTGTGACATGCAGGAGTTCCATGGAAGATGCATTAAGGTTGTTCAACCAACACTTTGGTATCAAAGTCAACCCATGTGTCCTGTGCTCTGCAGGCCAGCCCGGTGAGGTCTCCTCTGAAGCAGTGCACTTGGGTCTAGAGAGCAAGGCTTGGGAGCTGGAGGCCAGGAACAGGAACCAGAGACTTGGAACAGGCACACAGGCTTGTGCCTAGTAGACCAATTGATCCAGCAAGGCAACTTTCCTAAGCCTCAGCATAATAGGCTGGGAAGTAATCAGGCTCAGCTGCCCTGCTGGCAGGTGTGAAGCTCCTGTGGCTGCACTGTGCTTTGTCCAGGATCCTGTGAAGAATTATTGCTCTCATTCTCTGGCTCTGATATGGGATTGTGTGCAGCCAGACAAGCACTTCACCTCTGGGCCACCTTGGCTCGGACCTTCTGCCATCACTGTTCATGCAGAGTGAGAGCATCCCCTGGGGGGGTCTATGGTTCCGGGTCTGCGTCCTCCCCACTGGAGTCCTGGTGACTATTTCAGGGGCTGATGGGGAGGCCTCCATTGTAAGGTCAGGCAGGACAGCTTCCAGTTCTGCTGGACCATTGTCAGGGAAGTGCCTGGCCATGTCTGGCTCTCCCTGGTCCCGCTGATCCTTCTCAGCTGGTGGCCTTGGCTCTTTGGCCTTCTCCTCTGAGGACTCCAAGTCTGAATCACTGAGTTGGTCAGAGGGGGTCATGACACCATGAGATTTTAGAGGTTGAGTTAGAATATCCAAATGGTGTCATGGTGGGAGGTGTGTGTGTAGATATATACATACAAATGACTGAAAATAATTGTGCTAGAGCATTCAAATAATCAACCTCTGCCGGTATATAAGCCTCTCTCACCCCTCCCACAATTCTGTTACTGCCTCATCTCCTCTGTCACCATGTATTCTCCTCATTCAAAGCCAGCCATAGGTGCATGGCTATCTCCCAGTATTTTCTGGTTTGCCGCCAAAGTCTTGCCAAGATCTTGTTCAAGGTAGGTTACTGCATTGTGTAATGCATGAGGATGCATTTGAGGTTCAGAAATTTCAGCCAGTACAGATTATGGTAGCCAACCTAATATTTCTACTAGTTTCCATTTTTCTTTTTCTTGAGCACAATTGAGAGTGCTGGTTTTGACCAGTAAGGTGCTTAACAGCCTGGGAACCCAGACTCTGGAGGGCCACCTTCCTCCATGTGAGCCTACAATCAACGTTAGAAGTCGTTTTCTGTCCTTCCCTATCTTTGAGACGTCGGTGGATGACGACTTGAAACAGGGCCTTTTCTGTGGTGGCGCTCCATTTGTGGGATATCCTTTCCAGAGAAAGCCGCTTGGCACTGTTTCTTTTGCCTTAGAGGTGTCATGCTAAAATCATTATATTTGTTGAGTCTTTTGGGGTTTAAATATGGTTGGAAATGATTCTGCTATTTTAGTGCGGTTTGTTTATACGTAATAGGCTAGTTTCTTGTCTTAAGGTTTTTTTAAATTATTTTTAGCCTTCATCATAAACTTCCTTGGAGAGAAAAGCGATACGATAGAAATATTTTCAGTAAGTAGACCTACAGCTGGAAATGAATAACAAATGTTGCTTATAAAGCTACCCCCAAAACTGGAAATTCAAAGTTGCAATTGTGACTCATACCACTAGAGGTCGGACGAAAACAACGGCATGTAGAAGACTGAGCCAAGGATCATATTAATACATTTTCATCTTTTCCACTTGTCTTCTCAATGAGTTGAACAGTGTGCCTTAGTTTTTTCAGAACTAATTTCCCATCTCTGTTGCTTTGCTCTGCAATCAAGAACTACCTTTGAGATAATGCATGTGGCCAAGATTTGCCTGGTATTTCTTGCTCATCATAAGAATGGAACTTGTAAAAAAAAAATCTGACAAGTATAGTAATCATGGCATTGTTAACATTTCCTTACATCTTATTCTTTGAGTTTGCATGTGTTTCAAACCAAGACATTGAAAAGCCAGATAAAATATACAGTATACTAAATAGACTTTCCCTGTAGTTGGTTGAAATATTATTAGCATCTTGAGAGGAACAGGAACATTGAACAGATCAGAGCTACCACCCTCAGCTTTGCGAAGCATTTGGCACAAGAAGCAAAAAAAACATTCGTTTCCAGATTTCCATGTACCAGGGCTTCCTTTTCAATCTGTGCCCAAGCTGCTGACATTTCCTTATGGCTGGTTTTATGTGGGAAGGTGTTCCCTTTATTTAGCAGTAACATACTGAATGATCTATCCTCATGAATATCCGAGTCGTCTGTGCCAGAGATATATTTTATAGAGAGGTCATCTACCTTCTACTTTATTCTCCTTCTGATCAACATTTAAAGGAATTAACTTGCCAGTCAGTGCCACAGTCACAAGGTTGGGTGTACGTTCCCCTCAGGAATATTCTTGGGCTGTCTAACTTGAATTTTCAGCTGAAAAGAGCAAGAGTCCAGTAGCGCCTTAAAGACTAACAAAATTTGTGGCAGGGTATGAGCTGTCGTGGGTCACTGCTCACGTCTTCAGATAAGAGTGAGCAGTGACTCACAAAAGCTCAACCCCTGCCACAAATTTTGTTAGTCTTTAAGGTGCTACTGGACTCTTGCTCTTTTCTACTGCTACAGACAGACTAACATGGCTATCCGTCTTGAATTTTCAGCTTCCTTTTAAAAAGCAAACCGTGGCTTGCATCCTACCAGTCAACTAGGCAAAGCCTGAAGCCTTCTTCCAGCCTAACCACCCTTCCTCTAATTTAAAGAGCTTTTCCTCCAATGGAGGAGCTCCTTAAATCGGAGGAGGGCTGGTGAGTTAGGAGGAATTTCCTCCAGCCTGAAGAAGAGGAAGAGACTGGATTTATACCCCGCCCTTCACTACCCAAAGGAGTCTCAGAGTGGCTTACAAACTCCTTTCCCTTCCCCTCCCCACAACAGACACCCTGTGAGGTAGGTGGGGCTGAGAGAGCTCTTGACAGAAATTGCTCTTTTTCAAGAACAGCTCTTATCAGAACTACGGCTTGCCCAAGGTCATCCAGCAGGTGCAAGTGGAGGAGTGGGAAAGCAAACCCGGTTCTCCCAGATTAGAGTCCACGCACTTAACCACTACACCAAACTGGTAGTCTAAATCCATGGTAATATAATGTAGTTATAATGTATTATGGCCTATGAATGCAAAAGCTATAGGATGATTGAAAGAACCTATATAATGTATTTTAAAAACTTTATCAGCATTTAATCAGTTAAATATTTAATGTTAGACTATTAACACAGGCATGCTGGCAATATTTCTACCGACATCTCCATTTAAGTATGAAATCTGCTATATTGAATCAGGTGTCTTAGAAACTATACCTTAGCAACGGCTGTTTTTATTTTTGAAGCTTTACAAAAGTGCCAAAGTTCTATTAAACACAGGGTTGCCAGCCCCAGGCTGGGAAGTAACTGGAGGTTTTGGGGGTGGAGCCTGTGGAAGGCAGGGTTTGAAGAGGGGAGGGACTTCAGTGGGTTATAATGCCATAGAGTCCACCTTCCAAAGCAGCCATTTCCCACAGGTGAACTGATGTCTGTCACCTGGAGATCAGGTGTAATCCCAGGAAATCACCAGCTGTCACCTGGAGGCTGCAACCCTATTTAAAAACTGATGGCACATGAAAAAGTCCAGAGAGGTAGCCATGTTGCACTGCAGTCCCAAGCAGAGTCATAGCCTTCAAAGTGCATTGACTTCAATTGACTTAAAAGGGTGTGATTCTGTTTAGGATTGCACCATCACTCTGCTTCTGCTAAAGTGGGAAGCTGGCTCAAGGTGTTTTGCCACCTTAAGCAGATAGGCCACCTGTTGCCCCCTTACACAGAAGGCAAGCCAAGCCTCAGCAGTGTTAACAGCACTACAGGAGTTCACTCTGGTCCTCTCAGGAAGTGGGAGGTGACAGTGAGCACAAGCCATGCCCATTGTCTCCTCCGTGCTGTCAGCGGCAGGGAACAAGCTGAGCCCCAGTGGCACATTGGCACCTCTTGCTCAGGGCTATTTTTGGGCAGGAACGCACAGGAACGGAGTTCCGGCTGGCTTCAGTGTTGGCCATGCCCACTACAGCCCAAACCTCTGCGTGTGTGGCTACAGAGGGAAGGCCAGGAGAGCGACCCCCCTGGTGGGTGGGCTGGGGCCCCCCTGGAAGGATTGGGGAGGCATTTAAATGCTTCCACATGCCTTCCCTGGCATGTCCCGCAGCCACGGGGCACCCGGGCAAGCCAAGGGAAGGCAGTTTAAACTGCCTTCCCTTCCCTTCAAGGGGGGGGCTTGCCTGGGCTCCCTGCAGCCCCGGGGCACATGGGCAAGCCAAGGGAAGGTATGGGGTGTGACCTAAAATGTTAATGAGCTGTGCTATTGGGTGTGGCCTAATATGCTAATGAGTTTCTGTTGTTGGGTGTGGCCTATTATGCTAATGAGTTCCTACTGGGCTTTTTCTACAAAAAAGCCCTGCTCCTGCTCATTGTTGGTGATCCAGGTGGGCAATTGGGCAGAGAACTGGCCCTGACAATGGGGCCTAGGGGTCTGTCTCATGGCACCTCATGCCGCAATAAACATGTCACAGCACCTTAATAGCTTTGTTGTTTTGATTTCATATGAAATGCCAAATTTAGCGAATTTATGCTCCATAAATCAAGAAGACAATATTTTGGGTTTCTCTAGTGCAATTCAAGTAAAATCAAGAAGGGAGTTCTGCATACCTCCCTAGAAAGTTCTTGATTAGTACTTTTAGGTGCAAATTCAATATTGCAGCCTGATACTCCGAAATGACTGTAGCTTTGATTAACACTCCAATCGATAATAAGCTAATAGTGAGTCCCGAATAGCAGTTGTAGGGTATGTTCAGTTGTAACTAGCTCATGCCAAGAGATCTTTTCTAGGGTGGACCCTAAAGATTTGTAGGGCTTCTAAGGCTTTTATGTAGGAGACATAGCAGCATCTCAGCGAGAACCCCAGGCAGGATTCAGCAATGCATGAGTGGAAAAGAACATGTACTTAATAGAGTTCTACTTGCGAAAGCGTCAGCACAACAGCTACAGCAGGGGTTCCCATGGGTGTCCTGGCACCCGCCAACACCTCTCCTGGTGCCCAGTGAGTCTTTTTAGAAAGTAGGTGGGGCCAGGTGGGGCTTTTGCCCAGTAACGTTTCTGATTGGCCACTGGAGATTTGATTGGCTGTGCAGATTTTTTTAAAAAAATATTGCTTTGGCAGCAGCTGCCTCCACAGCACAAGGATCTACGCTGTGTCTCTGCAGTTAAGCTGTGGCAATTGTTCTGTGGCTGGCTGTGCCTCTGGCAACTACTCTATGGCAACCAGTTTGTGCCTGTGCCCATCCATAGTGTGTCAGAATTTGACCGCAGGCTCAAACAGCTTGGGGACCCCTGAGCTTCAGCAATACGTAGTGTTTAATACAATATAGTTTTTAACAGAATTGTCATCTGCATAGGGAGCTACAGAATGCAAAATGGATGGTCCAGAAAATTTAAGACCAAATTAAATGAAATCATACCAGACGACATGCCCTATGAAATGGCTTGCACACATTTAGAAAAGACTAAGGGAGAGTGATTTTAGCACTTCTGCTTGTGCAAGGACTGTTGCGCAAATGAAAATCTTCCATGGAATCCAACCTAGTGTTTTCTGAACACTCTGAAATCAACGCTTGGTAGGGAATGTATGAAATTTATTTCTGCTACAGTCCATCAGGAGATGTAAATCCCCCCTCTGCCTGCACTTCAGTATGTAACCTCAAAAACATTTGGCAGAGGGCAAGAGGAATTTCTGAAAACAACAGTGGTGGTGGGTTTTGCAACATGGTTTTGGCTGCTGAATGTACTCTACAGCCATTACTCATCACCACTGAATGAAGGTTTATCTGGCAGATACAATGGGCATGATGCATCACTGCAAATGCAAAGGGATTAAAAATCAAACCACCTCCTCCAAATGGAAGCTGTGGTGAAGCGGCAGAAACAGTTTTTATTGCGGTCTATCTGCTGCAAACCCACGTGCCCCAACTTTAATTTTGCCAGCTTTCCACTATCCTAATTACCAAAATGTCAAAAAGCACCAGAGAATAGCATATGAAGAGAGCTGGGTGGGTTGGGGTGGGGAGCTCGGGTACTACATTCACAGATGGCAGGCTGTGATTATTTACTGCTGAGGGAAATGTACTCTCAACATGTTCAGGGGCATGCTTTTGTTCTTTACTCTGGCATATGTACCCAGGCCAGAAAGCTGGTGGTGTTTTGTTCTGGGGCTAAGCTGGAAAGCAAACAAATGAATATTGTCTGGAGGTGGGAATACAATGGACTGAGTATTTGTATGGGCAAGACAGACACAGACAGATGGATAACCATTTCCATTTATAGTCTATTCCCCACTATGGAACTCCAGGAAGCACATGCCAAAATGACCAGACTCAAACTGCATCATGCACCCTTAGGCTATACTCTGAACCTATATAAAGCTGGCAGTGTCTCCCCCTTACATACTACCTTATGCTGGTGGGCCTTCATGCAAATGCCCCCTTTAACTCCACTTGATAGTGGTCCATGGAGCCACTATCACAGATCAACCTATAGTTGGACACTGCTGATCAACCTCTGATCAACCTATACCTGAAAGCTATTAGGTCTGATTTCCATAAGGTGTGGTGAAAATGACATCACTGCCTGAAATGACCTCATGAGAATCAACACAGAAGGAGTGAAACAGAAATCTTGTCTCTTTAAGACTATTCTGCCTACACCTTAATTCATCTGAATGGGTATGAAGAGGGGTTACATTTTAGATGCAGGGAGGGAAACTGGAATTTATTGATCACTTAATTTCCCTTTGCTCAGTAGTCATTAGACAATTTTTACTCAATTATCTTTTTATTTTTGTAGTCAAAGATTGCGAATGCAGCAGGCAAGTTTTCTTTTTGTGAAATTAGAAATTTGGTGGTCTGTCTGCGCACCTGGATAACTTGGCGCATGCTTGCCATACTATCAAGAGAAGGTGGGAAAACTCTTGCCTGCATCTGAAATACTCTAACAAGTGAGATGAAATAATTATGGCACTCTGAAATCCATCATAGTTGCTTTACCAGAGGACTGGCTGAGTCCAGACTGAGGCTGCCCACATGGAGACGGAGGGGGGAATAATTTAACATCAAACCAGAACAGAGGAAGCAGACAGAGCAGGAGTTTCTCTGTGACGACATCTGCGGTTCAAGAACAGCCTCCCCTGGGAGAAACTCTATTGTGTTCCTCATGGCGGAATAACATTTATGGGTTCTGAAGCCTTTGAAAACCATCCTTATTTTTGCTTGCTATTTTTCATTGTTTTGTGACTTTGAAGTTTGCAGGGGAATTATATTCGCTGGTACTGGAGGGTATTGTCCTGAGCAAATAGGACATTTTAAACAAATAAATCTCAGGTTCAAAGTTGGGAGGGGGCTCTTTGGGTTGTGCTCTCCCCCCCCCATAGGCTGGACATGGTAATTAACACTTCTCTTTGGCTATCTGATTCTGAAATGTGTATGCCCTGGGTTTTCATTGGCTGGGCTTATAATGCTTTGTTAATTTTAATGACTTTATGCTTTTTACGATTTCATCTTGTTTAATTTTGTGAGCCACCACAGCAGCTCTCCGAAGAGACGGCATATGAAGTTTCTAAATCAATAAATGTGGGACTTAATAGTATTGGGTACGTAGTTTTAATGTGCTTGAAAGCCATAGCAACTATGTGCAGAAATATAGCACAAGAAAAGCAACTACAGATTTTAGAGCCGCTAGGCTGTCTCACAGTACCCAAGAAAGGCATTTTTGGCATTAATATGGGGTGGCCGGGGGGAGGGGGGGATAAAACCACTTAAAATATTCCTCTGTTTTTAAAGGAAGAAAAAAAAATGACTCACTAGATTGGAGCGGTTAATGTTCTTAATGCTGACTTGGAGGAGGTCCATCTAGAATAGCTCTCTTTGTTGTCAACATGCCCTCCCTAGGAAGATAATAAACCTTGACATTCAAGCCAGTTTTGTCCCTCTCTGACACAAGGCTCTGATGTTGGCATACGAGAAGATGTAATACGGCTAAATGTCACTTCAGCATCGATGGGAACATGTTTATGGGGTGTAAATGGACCATTGGTATCAGCTGCCAAGTGTTCACATCCTCCCCAGCACTATCTACCAGCCTATCTAAAACACGCTCCTTTGGTTCCCACCCCACCTCACCCCTTTCCCCCTGCTGCATGATTAATAATGGGTTTGTTAAAAAGGGAACTTCTTCAAAGTTTAAATCTAAAGACTGTCCATATCAAAATGATACCTAAGGACTAGAGCTGCCTGCAGTTGGTGCTGTTACACCTGGTTCTTTGTAGGTTCTAAGTGGTGGTGTTATAACTACTTCTGTAATGAAATTCCTTTCTCTTTTATGTTGGAAGTCAGAGTGAAGGAGCAACAAATGATGATGTGTAACCCTAGTCATTTTCAGTCTTTGCGGTTCTCATAGCTATCTCAACATCTGATAGATACAACAAGGCCATGCAGCATTATAGCTGTACCAAACCATAGTGAAGTGCTGTATGAGCTTCCCATTGACAACCACAGGATCCATCCTATATTGGTTTGTAGCATCCCACAGCAAAAATCAGTTTCCAAAGCTATAAAGCATAACCTCTCACCAAAAACACACACAACATTATCTTAAGAACCATGACCATATTAGAAAAGCTGTGTCATATCTGTCTTCTGTTTTATTTGTTTATTGTATTTATTTTATTTTATTGTTTGTATTTATACCCCGCCTTGCCTGACAAGCAGTCTCAAGGCGGCTAACAGATTATTTATATACCCACGAAGAAGAAGAGATTGGATTTATATCCTGCCCTTCACTACCTGAAGGAGTCTCAGAGCGGCTTACAATCTCCTTTCCTTTTCCCATCCCCGCAACAGACACCCTGTGAGGTAGGTGGGGCTGAGAGAGCTCTTTTGAGAACTGCTCATGAGAGAACAGCTCTGAAATAACTTGCGACTGACCCAAGGTCACACCAGGAGCTGCATGTGGAGGAGTGGGGAATCAAACCAAATTATCCCGGATTAGAGTCCGCGCTCCTAACCACTACACCAAACCACTACATAAACATGAAGTTGCTTTATATTGAATCAGACCATTGGTCCCTCAAGGTCAATACTGCTTACACCAGGGGTCCCCAATGTTTTTGAGCCTGTGGGCACAAGGTGTCGAGTGCCACAACAAAAAGGCTGCTGTAGGAGACAGTGGAAATGTCATATATAATTCTAACAGTAACTCTTCAATAGGAAGAAGCTCTGGTTAACAGGATGCCTTTATAATTAACACATTGTTTTCCCATATTTTCTCACATATAAACACTTTACCTTCAGTCACACAGTGAAGAACCTTGTGTTGTGATGGCAGTTTTAAAAAAATCTGCACAACCACATAGACGTCCTGCTGAGCAAAAGTCCCATCTGACCCTGCCCACTTTCTGAAAACACTTGTTGGGCACCAGGAAAGGTGTTGCTGTGACATGGCACCCATGGGCACCACATTGAGGACCCCTGATCAACTCAAACTGGCAGGAGGTCTCAGACAAAAGTCTTTCATGTCACCTACTATCTGATCCTTTTAACTGGAGGTGCTGTGGCTCATCTGCTTGGCATGCAGAAGGTCCCAGATTCAATCCCCAGCATCTCCAGTTAAAGAATCTGGCAGCAGGTGATGTGAAAGACCTCTGCCTGAGATAGGGTTGCCAGGTCCAAACAACAAGCTGGTGGGGGACTTAAATGGGGCATTCTGGGACACAGGAGAGAAGAAGCACACCATACCTACATCAACATGCCTCACAAACCTCCTTCGTATTTATGTGGCTTTCCTTGTGGAAAGTCTACTTGCCTTACTAGGAACACAAGGAGACTAGGGCCCTGGCTTCCTGGTCCTTCCTGGACTTCTTACAGAGCCCCTAGGCTAAGAGCCCTTCATCTCACACTTCTGGCGAGGTGCAGGCTTAAATTGGAGCCCCACCCAGCAGAGGGCAGGGCCAGCAGCTATTCCAATTACACCCAAGCAATCCAGTTACAGTCAAACAAATCACCCTTTCTCACCCTTTCTCAAACAGCTAGGACTCAGCAACAACTTAAAACTCACCCACACATTCCCAAACACTGTCCTTGTACACAGTAAAAGTAAAGGTAAAGGTTCCCTTGCTCGAAAGCCAGTCGAATCCGACTCTAGGGTTGCGGTGCTCATCTCCGTTTCAAAGCCGAAGAGCCAGTGCTGTCTGAAGACGTTTCCGTGGTCATGTGGCCGGCATGAATAAACACCAAGGTGCATGGAACGCTGTTACCTTCCCACTGAAGTGGTACCTATTTATCTACTTGCAATTTCTTCCTTCCGAACTGCTAGGTTGGCAGGAGCTGGAACTAGAGACGGGGGCTCACTCTGTCATGTGGCACCCGGGTCTTGAACTGCTGAACTACCGACCTTCCACAGCCTGCAGTTCAGTGTACCCTCAGCTAAATCTCCTCAGCTGAAAGCAAATAAAAAACACTCACCCCTCCAGCAGCTCTGTCTCCTGCTGCTTCTCAGAGCTCAACTGGGTCCAATTGACTATGGACAATTGTTTATGGAGTGAAGCCACCTTGGGATGTGCTGTCTGATTAAACCTTCCTGCTATAACAATTAGAGGCACACCCACACCGTGCCACGCCTGTCATCTGACCACAGCCATGGTCTAGCAATCTGACTTTAGGCAAGTGTGGAAGGGGGGAGAATGTTGTAAGCAGCAGTGGGTAGAATATATATATATAAATCAATTATATATATATAAAATATTAATAAAGAAGAATATTTGCAGGTAAAAGCTCGGTGTATATTAATTCAGCATTCACTATCTGTGGTGCTGGGCATAGCTCAATGACTGCGTCACACAGGGTCCCAGCTTCAATCCCCAATTACCTCCCTTAAAGGGAGGGGGGAATCTTTCCTAGGCAGGCTGGGAAGAAACTGAAGAGCTTCTGCCAGTCAGATTAGACCATATTAGTCTAGATGGACCAATGGCCTGATTTGGGATACGGCTGCTTCACATGTTCAAATCAATCATTCTCCAAATACTTCTGGCCACTGTGAGAAAACTGTGACCTGGCTGGCATGGAACATGGTTATGTAAGCGTAAACCAGACGGGGAGCCCTTCCTTTGTTTTGAACCAGGAGGGTGCAAATAGGACCTGAAACAACCTAGGGAGGAGTTAATTAAAGAGAAATGAGTTAGGGGGGTTCCATCTTATTTGTTTGGTGAAGATACTAGCTCTTTGTTGTTGGAGCCTTCTGAGGCAGTTCGCTGTGATGGGATCATAACCTGTCCTCCTTAATCATTTCCCTCATAGAACTAAATTACAGGTGTCAGGAGAACTCATTTGGTGGCATTAATCACAGTGGATTAGATTTAGCTCCATCGAGGGTCCCCAGCAAGTGTAACACCAAATAGACTTCCTTCAGGCCCCAGTTGGCTGCATCATCCACTTCGAAATTCTGTAGCCATCCAAACTTTGATTGGAGTGACATGTTTCCCTGCATTGTACCTAAAAGCATGCTGGAGTCTCTGCTCCTTCATGTACTTCTGTCTCCTCTGTTTACGGTATAACTGGGTTAAGTAATATAGTACATTCAAGCACGGGTAGATGGAAGAGTTCAGAACCTCAATTAAGATCCCAGGCAGCTTCTCTGCTTTGACGGTGTTTGTGATGATTGGTAATGGATTACCACAGAGCCAGTTCATGCTGCTCAGAACAAATCTACTCCCCCATATGAGACATCCGTATAGTGCTTCTACAGCCAGAAAGTTTTCTTGGCTTCTGCTCTGAACAGTATTTTCCTCTTTCCTCTCCTCAGGAGAGAAAAACAAAGGGGGATTAGATCTCTGAAACAGACGGGGTTACCCCTCCCCACCTCAAATCTGTTTCAAGTGATTATTAGCCATGTGTTCTGAGAATAAAATTAGAGGTTTAAGAGTGGCATTATGGTAGGTGTTTGTGCTAGATATTTTTTTTTAATGCCATAAACTAGTTTTGTACGTTAGGAGTAAAGATAGCACAGTCTACCATATATATTATATTTTCCATGTTGTATTACGGTACATATAGTGGGCTGGATCCAACGATGCATGGGTGGAAAGAGAAATGTACTTAGTACAGTTCCGCTTGTGCAACCATATAATTTTTAACAAAACAACAGTGTGCATATGGAGCATGGAATGTGCAACAGATGGTTCACATGACTAGTTTGGTTTGGAAATTATATCAGACGGAATACCTTGTTCTATATCTTGAGCACGTAGAAAAGATAGATTATTTCGTGCAAGCAGCCTGCGAGAAGTTCTATATATAAACCCCTCTTTTTTCACTGAGACGTGGAGTAGATTACAAAATATTTTCAAAAAGTTCAGTCAGATGGCATAAGACATCCAGTGAACAGTATGATAGGACTAGATTTATGGAATCAGGCAAATGAAGAAACTGTGGAAGACAAGACATACTGTAAGCAATGCAGAAAGTGAATTTCAAAGGTAGAAGACATTTTATCACTTCTGCTTGTGCAATGACTGCTGCACTCACAGAAACCTTCTGAGTGATCCATCATTGTGGTTTACAGAGCCAGTTTGGTGTAGTGGTTAAGAGAGCGAACTCTAATCGGGGAGAACCAGGTTTGATTCCTCACGTCTCCATTTGCGGCTGTTGGCATGACTTTGGGTCAGTCGCAAGTTCTCTCAGAGCTGTTCTCTCAACCCCACCTACCTCACAGGGTGTCTGTTGTGGGGAGGGGAAGGAAAAGGAGATTGTAAGCCGCTCTTAGACTCCTTCAGGTAGTGAAGGGTGGGGTATAAATCTAATCTCCTCCTCCTCCTCCTCCTCTTCTTCTTCTTCAGAACATAAGAAAAGCCAATGTTGGATCAGGCCAATGGCCCATCCAGCCCAACACTCTGTCACACAGTGGCCAAAAATACCAGGTGCCATCAGCTGCTGCTGCTGCTGCTGCTGCTGCTGCTTCTTCTTCTTCCTGGTTCACACAACTGCTGTGAATATATTACACAGATCAGACTCCTCTGGATTTGGTAACTGTATGGTCCTGGAGACCCAGTCTGATGACACTACTTGCCTTACAGCTCCAAGTTCAGTTTGGGCAATTTGTTGATGAGGAATTAGGTCCTGTCCCCAGTAGAGTTATTTGCTACCTCTCTGGCAATGGAAAGCTGGATTTCACTAGCACTCACATTTTTAGTTTTCACAAACCCTGTGGCAGCTCCACGCTCACCAGGGGAGGGGGGGAGGCTGCCATGTGCTGAAAACGTGGTAAGCATGAGAGTCATGGGATTTGGACTTTCATTTTGCTTCTACCTGCACATCCATGATTTGCACACCCACACTTCCATAACACTTTGCAATTTAGGAAATAATAGCAAGATAATAGTTCTGTATTGAGTGAATCACATGGGCCCCATTTTAATACTTTCTGTGGGTAAAGCCAAAACAAAGACAAAGAAGAAATCACAAATCCTGACTGTCAAGTTGCTTCCATGCAGAGGCAATTGAATGTTCTGCTGACATTGCCACTGTGAATGCAGAAGCATTTACAATGGCAATTTAGCATCCATATGGGGATATTTTCCATACTTTCCCCTTGTGTCTGCCATTCCTGTCACCCACCACTGGCATGCTTTGGTTTTTTAATCAGTTGTAGGTGTACTGCTATATAGCGATCATATATCTACTATTTATTAAAAGAAAATGGAGAAAAAAGCCTGCAGGTGCTGCAGAATGCCAGGAATAAGGGAAATGGTGGCAGATGTGAGCGGGAGGTGTTGAAATCTGTACTTTCCTGTCCACATGGATCCCAAATTCTGCTTTGAGTACAAGCTTTCTAGAGTAGACAGTACTGGCCTTAATAGACCAAGGCATCTTTATGTGTTTTATGTATCCTTTTCAAAGCCAAATCACACAGTAGGGAATCTTACCATGCATGTATCTCTGTTGGTCTGTCTTGTTTTGCCCTGAGAAAACACTTATTTGTTTTCTAGGCTATTTTGGTTCTGGTGTGTAAGTTCCCTGATAGTTACTTCAATATTTCAGAAAAGGCACTTATATTGAAATTTAGGCAATATTTAAATTTACTTAAATGTAAATTGATTAATTAGGTAAAAGGATGATAGTTAATCAGCTAAAAATATTTTTAATTTGTGGACACTATGAACATAATCTCTTCACATAAGGGTGCCAAGCAGTCAGTATTTTGCTGGTGCAAAGAGTACCCTACAATCAATTAGGTAATCCGCACTGAGATCTGAAAAGAGGGTAAATGCCACATTCTCTCTAGCTGTACCTTTAAAGGGGTGTTCCTTTTTTTGGACTGCACTGTTCATTAGTAGATAATCTCATTTTCATCCCCTAGTCCCCACACAACTCCCAATTTCTTTTCCTTCCATGAGTCAGTGACTTTAATTAGCCCACAATCAAGAAAACTATAGATGGGTGTAACCTCTTCCCCCTTGACGCTGGGGTCACTGGGTTTTTGAAAATGTGTTAAGCTCCCCGTTGCAGTGCCATAAACTGATTTCATAAAAGTCAAGGGGAAGCATTTCTTTCTGGCAAAGAAAGCAGCCATCATTAAGGTTAGGCCAACACTTAGTATCTGGAACAGACAGCCAATATGTCATGAATGGCCGGGTAAGTTTTCTTCCTCTCAGCTGAGCTCTGATTGTACTTTCTCCCACAGAAATCAATATAACCTACAATATAACCTGATTGGCTGCTGTGGCCTTATTCAATATGCATGGGATTTAATGTGAGTCCTTTGGTCTTTATTAGATAACATCTTCTACTGACTCTGAGGGAGCTCTCCAGCTAGCTATTCATGCATTTTCTAAATAATCTGTCATGATCACATAGAGGCACAATGGTCACACAATGATATTTATTGGCCGTGTTGACCTTTTGACACTGTGACAAACAACACACATTAGGAGAGGAGAGTGAAAACAGACTGTTTTCCAGTCAGAAAAGCAATTTAGTTGACTGACTTTCCTCTCTGCATGAGGCCACAGACTGACTCCGTCACACACACTGAAAATTTCACTTGATTTTTTAGATGTGAGTCTTAACCTTTAAAGCATACACCAAAGGAACTACTGGCTTTTATGGCTGTGGAGAAATGTCAAAAAATTTATGTATGATAAACCTCTTGGCTTCTTGGGGATAGAAAGTATAAAAAGCAAGCCTCAGCCTTTGTGCTAATATTGATTGAATTTCTATTGAAACTAACTGCAGTACAGAGAACAAGTAGACCTGGCCCGTGTCTGCAGGTATATAATTTACATATTTATTATTATTTGTTATTAATCACACTGATATCCCATCATTCCTGCAAGATGTTCAGGGAACCATACTTGGGGGAATCCTGTTTTTTCCTTCCACCAATCTTTATGAGGTAAGCTGGTGTAGAAAAGGTAACTGCCCTGAACTGTGGGGAAAAAAACGGAATTTGGGCAACTGACTACAAGTAGGTAGGGTGGCAAAAGAAAGCTTGCTTCATCTCTTAGTATTAAACTCAGCCCTAGCCCCAGTTTTATAATGTAGTCTGGTCCTAAAGGAATTTTTTAAAGGAAATTAGAGATCTATCTATTAAAAAGTTGATTTTGCTTTAATTTATTTTCGCTAATAAAATCTGCCTACACTTTTTTTGTAACATAGAAGATAATGTTTTCATCAAATATTTATTTATTTATTTGCCACATATATATCCCACCTTTCTGCCCGAACGGGGCCACCCTAGGAACATTATGACTCACATAACGGGGCCACCCTAGGAACATTATGACTTCGTTTCACGTGAGCTTGAGGACTGATAATGGGAAGCCGTGGTACAGTGAGGATTGGAAACTACAGAAGTAATTTAAGGCTTCAGATCTGTGAAATGGCTGCATAAGCTTTAGCATTCCCCCAAGGAAACTGAATCCCAGTTTTTAGTACGTGTTAATTGTCTCATGTGTACTACACATAATGCTATCAGAGCAGGAGATCCAAAATCAAGAGAAACAATTGCTCATCCAAGGTTCCTTGTTGGGCAGATTAGAACCTGGCTTCTTAAACTAAATAACATGTTGTGATAAAACATAAGTAATTTGAGAGAGAAACATCCTTCCTTACATCAACTATGTTTGTTAGCTTTAGAAGAATGGATTGGGCTGGAATCTGCATCAGTGGGTTTGTTCCCCCTAAAACTTCCCACAACATCCCGGAGTTAATTGCTATGGAAACTTGTCCCAGCCTTCTGAAGAATAGTGTGGGAACCTCTAGGCAGGGGGTTAATACAACTGTGAAACTTTAGGAGAAGAGAATTTAGGAGGCCCAGCCAATGTTTCATTAATACTAATGTAAAACTTTAGGAGGCCCAGCCGATGTTTCAGCAACATGCCTACGTCACTTCCTATATTTGAAACTATATTCAGTTTATATTAGGCCCACGCAATAGACTGCAAAAGAAGACAGAAGGATATGGAATGCTGTAACAGAAAGAATTAATTGCATGCATTGCCATAATGGTATGCATGTAGCACCGCTACAAGAACTGCCCGCTAGCTGTGCTAGAATTCTTGCATATGACTGTTTTTTGTTTTATTTAGTATAAATTCTTACCTTGTTTATATGTATGAATGCAGACTCATGCATCCCAGTCCAGGGATGTATGTGCTCCTGCATGACTCCTGTTAATTTCAGTGAAACTCGCTTTGGAGGACCTCACTGAACTGTGTCTCCCCTTTACTTGGAGGCAGGCCCGTAGCTAACATGGGGCCCACGGGGCCCGGCTCCCTTGTGTTTTTTCTGGGCCCCCTCCCTCCAGGGCTGCCCCCAAAGTGCTCCAACGTACCACCTGCACGCGGGGCCCCCCAAGGCCCCCTCCCAAAGAATTCCCTAGCTACGGGGCTGCTTGGAGGAGTCTTGATAGACTTTCAATAAACATTCAGACTCTTGAGTGCTCAGCCAAGAGCTTATGAACAATTTAATATTCCTTTTCTGCCCTCCAAACCCTTTTTTTCTTACTTCATCTCATTAAAATTCTTGCCCTTGACAGTTCTTGAGTGAACCTAAATGAGACCCCCTTCCTTTTTTTTTTGACAGCCCCCTTTAGCAGGATTCCAAAAAGACTTTCATATTTTATTCTTCACTGCTCCATTAATTATCCTTCCTTAGTGCCAGACATAACACAGCCCACCTACTATATCTTAGCATGAAGAACTGAGCCTTCTCAGACTGTGTGCTCCAAAGTGAACAGAGGTAGGCCAGGGAACTCTGTATATTTATCTGATTCCTTACAAGTTTTATAGTAAAGTTGTACATATAGGATTTCCAATTCCCAGTAGGCTAGGGGGAAACTGATATATAAAATGACTCACAAGAATATGCTCCAATTGTCCCCCTTGTTTACCAAGCATATTCCCTAATTTTTATTACCAGTCTCCTCCAATTTGTCTCTGTTTTGCCTTTTAAGGGTGGGGGGGTGGAGATGCCTCCATAAAATATTAACATGCTCACACCAGTATGCACTAAAGGAGTTGTGCTATCACTACCCACTGGTTATCAAGAAGTTACATATCTGAATGAGAGAGACCTTAAAGCAGATGTATGTCAATAAATGAACTGTTTGATTCACCGACATGTTGTAGAACAGGCTACTCTAGAGTAAATTGATTCAGGGTACTGTAATGCTAGTGAGGCTGCAATAGCATCTGATATCTGAGGGGAGGGGATTTCTTGTTTATATTTTAGTAACGTATGTATTAGTATTAGCCTAACTTTATTTCTTTTTTAACCAGCACTTTCAAGAGATCCATACTGCAGGTCTGTGAAAGCTGTGACTCGCCAAGCCAAGTGTAACCCAGAGCCACATATAAGGGTATTAATTCTTTTGCCTACCTGGAAATGCAAAAAATAGTCTGCCTTTGGCACAGTGGGTTACTGGAATGGCTATAGAGCCAAAAGTCCTTCCTCTTTACCTACTGCCTTTGTGAAAAGTCTTTTGTCTGTGGTAGGCAGGGGTTCCCCATCACCAGACCACCTATCAGCTGGCCGGTGGGGGGAACTTACTTCGAAAAAAAGGGAGGCCCAGCCGATGTTTCAGCAACATGCCTATATCACTTCCAATGTGACCTGGAAGTGACATCATCATGTTGGGCCAGCGTTCTGGCATTTGGGCAAAAACTCTATGGTAGAAGCCAAATTTTCCATAGAGTTTTTGCCCAAATACTAGAGAGTTATCCGATGTTGTTGTGTGATGACATCACTTCCGGGTCTCCTTGGAAGTGATGTAGGCATGTCGCTGAAATGTTGGCTGGATCTCCCAGTAAGCCTCCCCCCTCCACGCCCTGATCCACCAGTTGCCAGCAGGGACCTGGCAACCCTAGTCTGGGTTATACAGACTTTGTTCTTAACAGTTTTGCACTGATCGAATTCTGTCCTACAACCTGGTGCTGTGTTTGCAGCTCTGGGCTTGCGGGAAGTGTGCCTGCTTGGTTGTAATGTTTCCAGATTTATTGCTAGCATTGTTCCTGTATATTTAATAGCTGTATATTTGTTCCTATTCTCCGGGAATGATAAAGGGCTTTAAACTGATTTGTGTGGGAAAGAGAAGGATTTTTTTTTTGCTTTTTCGAAAAAGAATGATCATCTATAAACAATAAGCTGCACAGAGTACAGGTTTTCCTTAATAAAGAAAGGTCCCCCCCCCAGTAGTCTTGAATGCATTACTGCAATGAAACCTCAAACAACGTGCTAAGGAAATTCAATGAAAACAGATGAATCAAATGCCATAAACAAATTAACCCTTTTGTAGTAGCTTCTTCCTCCCATTCCATTTAGTTTAATTTATGCTCATTATATAGTCAAATGTGTCTACCTGTACAAATTCTTCTAAAATACCTAAGACCTTTTCAACAGAATGGCTGAAAAGTTTCTTGACAGCTGTTGTAAGAATGGCCTGGTGCAGACATGGTGTTGATTTAAACATGGTTAAGAGATTGGGAGCAAACCACCATGGGCTCATGATCTCCCCCCCCCCTCCTCCTTCCCCTCTCTGGTGCAAATTCTTCTCCTCAATTCCTTTGTTAGCTTTAGCTATGCTTTAGGGTTAGAC
>NW_015171514.1:913701-927153 GCF_001447785.1 Gekko japonicus
TTAACCAGGTTTTGAAATTCGGTTCAAGTCTGAGTTACAGTGGGAACCTTGGTTATTTTATTTATTTTATTCATTTGTATTAAGCATGATCAAAACTAACCAAGAAAGGAAAGAGGGAATTTGTGCTGCAGAAGAGAGAAGGAAGAAGGAGCGAGAGTTTGCTAAGGGTTTCTTAACTGTGGTTAAGATACTGACAGCATTGTGTTTACACTGGGCCTCTCGAGATAATCTGTTTTTGTGAAATTTTGATTCAGATTTGGCCCAGAACAAAAAAGTGATTACCCTTACTTGGATAGCCCAGGATAGCCCAATCTCCTAAGCTAAGCAATTGGATGGGAGACCACCAAGAAATATCAGAGTTGTGACATAGAGGCAGGCAGTGGCAGACCACCTCTGAATGTCTCTTGCCTTGAAAACCCTACGGGGTCACCTTAAATCAACTGTGACTTGTCAGCACTTTCCACCCCCCCCAAAAAAGTATTGCTGTAATGTACATAGTTTCAGATTTACAGAGCCATCCATTGCGGGAGCAAAAGAACAGAACCCTTGGGGTCTTTCACACAGAACTCATGGGGTCTTTCCCATGGTTCAGGAGCCGAACTGCTATGGATTTTTCCCCGAGCCTCCTCACAGTATCATTGTACTGAGTGACACATGAAATTTTGAAGTTAGATTTGAGGGTACAGTTTCAAACATTGCTGAGGTTCATCCAGAAAATGTAATATCACTTAAGGATAAGTTGTCTCTGCTTTGTGATTCTGCTATTTTATTGTTCGGTAGATAACCATTAAGAGAAACATCTCATCTTTTCATTATGTTATATGTTTGTATGATATGATTTGAAGGTAGACCTTGTTTAGTAGTACTTTAGAGTGACTGCTTTTTGCCCCATATGTTGGTCCTTCAAGCCTTGTGCTAGGTATAAACGCTAGTTGTAGCCTATCCCAGTATTCTCTGTACCAACTGGCAGCTGTTCTCCAGAGCCTCCGGGAAGATTCCCTCCCACCCAGGCCTGCTGCCTGGCAACTTGAGATGCCTAATCTGTTACATTCAAAGGATGTGCCCTATAGCTAAGTTATACACTGTGCTGAGTTTAGGGTTGCCAAACCCCCCGGTTTGCCAGGGGTCCCCCATTTTGGGGGGTGTTCTACCTTCCCCCAGCACCCACAGCCACCCATCTCTCTTCCTTTAAGTGTGTGGAACCCGTGTTTCCTCCTAAGCTGGATCTCCGCAAGCTTGCAGGGAAATGTCAGCTTCGTGGTCTTAAAAGGGAAACACGGCTGCTCTTAAAGGGGAAACGCCGGCTCCTGCATTTAAAAGGGAAATGCCGGCTCCTTTAAGTGCAGGAAATTGCCGTTTCTGGAGATCCGGCGCACGGGGGGTGGGGCGGACGTCCCCAACATGACGTCATCGCGTTGGGGATGCCCTGCCCCCTCCAGGAACCCCCCCCCACAGTTTCCCACTGGGGGCTAAAATGGACTTGGCACTTGGCAACCCTAGCTGAGTTCCACCACCACAAGTTTGATTCAGCACAAGATTTCCACTTGCATTAGAGCTCTTGCGCAAGTGGAAAAACAAGAAAAAGACCTTAGTAGTCACTTGCACATCGTATCCCCACTTGTATTATTTCCACTTTCACAAGATAGTGCACAAGTATTGTGTTTTGAGAAGTCAACTTTAGCAGCTTCTTCATTCTCAACAAGGATCCCCAGGGTACGATATGAGAGAGGAATGGGATCTTTGCACAAGATCTTGCATGTGTATGGCATGTACAGGGCTCTAGTCGGGGGGGAGCTCTCAGGTACGGAGCTCCGGAAGAGAACCTCTAGGGGGCGGGGCGGTCACGTGGTGAAGCCCCGCCCCCTTCTTTACCCCACCCTCTGCTTCGATCCTCATTCCGTTTGGGAATGAGGATGAAGCAGGAGGGTAAGTAGCCGGGCCTTCTGACACACTTCCGGTGATGTCAGGGGGTGTGGCCTTCTGTCACTTCCGGTGATGTCAGGGGGCGTGGCATATGCAAATAAGTTATGCTAATGAGTTATGCTAATGAGCTCCGGCAGCTCTTTTTCTACAACAAGACCCCTGGGCATGTATATGAGGAAACCAGGGCGGGAGTGGGAGATTTTGCCCAAGATCTTGTGCTATCCTTTATGTAAGCAAAAGTATGGTAAGAAGATTTCTTTTTCCATTTGCTCACTGCTGGATCCAACCCTCTGTCTGTCTGAAAGAAAAACAAGCTCGCTTTATTGATGTAATCATGGACAAAGTTGTACAACTACTGCTAGATAGAACTATACAATTGCATCAACTGAAGCAGTAGATTTCATTTTCTCCATCGGCTGACTCATTTTCATGTCCAAGGCCTTAGCTTAGTTAAAACTAATGTTCTAATAAAGTTAGTTGGTCCTGCAAGTTTAAACCTCATTGTGCTCACGTGTGAAAAGAAAACTATGAAAGTTTAGGTGAGGGTTGTGTTTGATTATATGTTAGTGGATTGGGCTTGTTAACTTATTTGGAATGAGAATGATGTCAATTTCTCATTATTCCCTCATCCACTTAGCTATACTTAGCTCTTTAGAGCACTTAAGGGCAAGTTCACACATGCATGTTCATTTGTTGTTGGATACAACATAAGATAATGACTTTCCTGTGTGGCATTGGCATCACTGATGAAATAAACAGAGATTTAGTTACAGACCAGGGAAGATCCAGGAAAATGCAGGAACAGAAAAACAAAGATGCTCCAAGGCACTCTGATACCCTCGATGGTAGCAGCACATGATAATAAACAACTGACAATTCACTGCCTTTTGGTGGAGCCACCAAATATATTGCCTGAAAGTGTATGTATTTCATTCTGCCTAATGGTAGGGCTAGCTCTGGAGAAAACTGTTTATTCCTTTGCATGACAAGTAGAGGGTATGTTGGCATGAATAAGGCTGCAATCCTATGCACACTTACTTGGGAGAAAGTCCATCTGAAGTAATTGGGACTTAATTCTAGATAAATATGCATCGAATTGGGCAGAAGGCGCATTAGGACTCGAGGAAGTGATAACAATGGCGGTAGACATTTCTTTCCTGGAATCTTGAAAGGACAACCCCACAAGGTACTTTTCAGCAGATGCCTCCCTTCCTATAACTTGGGGCATGCATAGGGAGAACCTGCAGGGATTAAATTCTCACATGGGTTTGGCCTTTTATTTCCATCTCCAGTTCTTCACAGACAGAAACAGTAATGCTTAGTTACTTGCAGTTGTTATCACTGTCACTGGCTGTTCAGTCTGTTCAGAAGAGAACAAATTCAGACTTTCGTAAAGGACCATGTGCGTCTAAACCAGGACATTTATAAAACTGGCATTGGTTATATAACCAATCATAGTGCTTCATTAAATGTGGATTAAGTGTTGTAGGCTCTTTTCCAATGAGAAAAGTGAAAAATCTTACAGTCTGGCTTACAGTGAAAGGAATATAATTGACTTTCCCATATTTTAATAGAGAGAAAATACATTTCCATTTTGGACACTGTGTTGTGTTTGAACTTGCCACTTTTCAAAAGATTTTGAACGGTCTATCTGAGGGCTTGTTCATTTTGAATTCTGAATTTAAATTTGATTTGTTTTCTTCGTGTGTTTTCAAATTATCTTCTTCCACCAAAACTGGAATCTTTGACTAACAAGTCTGTTTACACACCTGTGCGTAGCCAGCTGCTTTTCATACAGCTTTTGCAGCACTGTGAATCTGGCAAATGTATTATCTGAGTTGTTTGACACAAATGGAGCTGATTGCAGATTCTCTAGCTGAGTATTATTACTTTGGAACCCAGTGTGCTAGAGCAGATAGAATCTTGGATTTAGGCCATGGTGGTTCAGTGGTTAAAATGCTTAGCTGCAGACCAGAAGGTCAGTAGCTCGGCAGTTCGAGACCCGAGTGCCACGTGACAGAGTGAGTTCCTGTCTCTGGTCCCAGCTCCTGCCAACCTAGCAGTTTGGAAGCAAGAAATTGCAAGCAGATAAATAGGTACCACTTCGGTGGGAAGGTAACAGCATTCCGTGCACCTTGATGTTTAATCATGCCGGCCACATGACCACGGAGATGTCTTTGGACAGCACTGGCTCTTCGGCTTGGAAACAGAGATGAGCACCGCACCCTAGAGTCGGATTTGACTCGCTTTCGAGCAAGAGAAACCTTTACCTTTACTTTTTTGACCCTTTCTTCCAAGCTGCTCAAAGTGGCGTACATGAATCATATAACCCCCCTTCCCGATAAAAATGCTGAAACCTAATATTTTGTATTTATATATGCAGCGGCCTATATTTTTCAAAACTGTAATACTGAGAATGAAAGGAAGAGAATACACATTGACCTTCACTGGAGATCTGCCTTAGACTTCTGTTTAGCAAAGATGGACAAATTATCAGCATTTAATTTCTTGTAGGTCCATGTGTGAGCTGATCCCACCAATAAACGTTGTGCCTGAGGTTACATTCTGTCACTGTAGAACAAAGTTTGAGTCCAGTGGCACCTTTAAGACCAACAAAATTTTATTCAAGTTATAAGATTTTGTGGGCAAGCACACTTCTTCAGATTCATATCTGAAGAAGTGTGCTTGCACATGAAAGCTTATACCTTGAATAAAAATGTGTTGGTGTTAAAGGTGCCACTGGACTCAAACTTTGTTCTG
The DNA here is from genome assembly GCF_001447785.1 of Gekko japonicus. NCBI lineage: Eukaryota > Metazoa > Chordata > Lepidosauria > Squamata > Gekkonidae > Gekko > Gekko japonicus. The sequence goes on from NW_015171514.1 coordinate 918,385, forward strand.
CTGCTTCAGACCAACATGGCTACCCCACCAGATTCTGTCACAGTGTTTAGGCATGCAGGCCAACAAGCAATGCTGCGTTTGCAAAATGATGGACATACTTCTGTGTACTAGGGCCTTTGCTGGCTGAGTATTAACTCACAGTCAATGTTCCCTCTAAGCTGTAGAGTCCTGTGAGCAAAAATTGTACTTTGTGAGCTACTGGCATTAAGGTTGTGAGCAGGTGATTTGGCTACTGCATAAATTAGTGTGTTCTGGAGCCCTCCTTCCTGAGCCGAGGCAAAAATCTGTGAGCCGGAGGCTAAAAAACTGTGAGCTAGCTCACACTAACTCAGCTTAGAGGGAACACTGCTCACAGTAGTGACCAAAGGTGCCATATAACATCACAATCGGCAGGGTTCACTGATGAGGTTTAAGCGACATCATAATTGCACACCTACTCGATAAGATCATTTATTCCAAGTCCCATAGGGAGAGGAAGGAAGAAGTACTTGGGAGCTGGGAACAAGGGAAATATTAGAATAACGAGATGAAGGAAGACAGACCAAAGAGAGATAGGAATTATATAGCCTGAGGTGTAACAGCCGATGGATTTTGCCCAGGTATGACAGATTATTTTATTATCTGCATTAAAAAGGGAGTGGTGCATTTACTAGAATGCTTTTTCATGATCAAAACACCTGGAGGCATAAATTCTCTTTTCATGTGCTCTTAAAAACAAAGCTGAAGTTGACACACCTCATTTAAAGGCTGAGCTGTCTTTTGCACCAGCCGAGATGAAGTGGTTCCACTGTGTCTTATCAGTCCTTCTTTCTTAAGTGTGAACTTCAGCAAACCTGCAGACTCTTTACCTCAGCAAAGCCCTTGAAATTCTTCCTTTGTGGGCCGGATTCAATATGGCTGTGCATGGATGAACTTTGTAACCTTTTGAGTTATATAAATAGCCTTTAACATACATGTAAGTTATATTGTCTTTTATTACATTTGTTTTTTAAATTGGCATGGAAATACTAAGTGTCCTTTCACTGCAAATGGTAAACGGTTCTAAAGAATGAATCAGAGTGATGAGACCGCTGTTGCAGAGAGATTGGTGTGTGGCATGTAAAGTTACTGATGGCAATGACTAAAGTGGGAGTATAGATACGTTTCTCCATGACAGGAGTACAGCTGTATTACCGTGAGGATGTCAAGTGAAAAAAGAGTTGTGGAGGTCTGGAAGAAAGTCAGCATTCAAAGTACAAAGTGGGAAATTTGTCATTTGTGGGAGGAAGGGGGTCACTAGCTTGCCCCACGTCACAAAACTGGCATGTTAATTCCTCTGTTCCCATGTTTGATCTTTTCTTTCTTCTCCTGTGTCTGTTTTAACTCCAAGACTCTTTGCGGGGGAATACACCCCATATTTTCTATTCAAGATGTTCAGTATCAATAGTGTTGTGTAGAGAGGGAAATGATCAGTGCTGGAGAACTGTGTTTACTGGAACACTACAGACAGCTAACAGAACTAGGCCTCAGTAACTCTAACTCCCCTAGTTATGAGATCTGAGCCTCTCCTTTCTAGAGAGCCTCTGGGAGCTGTTCTTAATCTTGGATTAAGAGGGAATCTTGAAAAGATTCCCTCAGAGGGTGGCTGCTGTTGCTTCAGCAGATGACAGAGGCAGCCGAAGGCGTATTCCTAGGGATATTTAAAATACCAGTAAACTGTTTGGAATGAGATGTGGGATGCAGTGATCTTTTTACCGTGATACAGTTCAAGTGTGGTGGAAGTGTTGCTCCCCTGAGATGGAAGATCATCAGATATTTTTCTGAGGTGAGGGATCATGGGAGAGTTATGACTTCTTTTAAGAGAAGTGGGCATGGCACAGAACGTGAAGAGATGGAGTTGTAGCAGGGAACCCTTCTTTCTGAGACTGGAATGCCAGGTTCAGTCCTCTTCATACGGTTGTTTTAAGACTGCATATTGTCCTCAGTCTTTTGAAATATGTTGATATATATCCCATTATAATTTCCATTGGTTTCAGTGGGAAATATATTTCTGGATGCAACGGGATTCCCCGCATACGTACACACCAAATTAGGATCAAATTGGTAGGGAGGACTGTAGGGATTTTTCATGAAAAATCATGAAAAGTTTCTCAAACTTCAGGCACATAGGAGCAAACGTCCCCATTGAATCGGCCACTAAAACTCTCACTTCTGATTTGTGATGTTTCCTTTCCTATCATCCTCTAGTGAGGGGAGGGGTCTGTTTATTGAAGCATGCTAGTGAATGGAGCTAAACCTCTTTGCTTCTTCCCATAATATACTTTACATTTCTTTCAACATTTGACTGGCTAGCTTCTAATATCAGAGCCTAGAGAAAATGTTCTTCAGACAGCAGAGCATCGCATAGTAACACATGGGAGGAGTAGGATTAGCTACTTATCACTGGTGGTTTTACTTTGCATGTAACAATCTGGTCTTATGCATATTGGTTCCTGTCATGGCTCAGGTGGGGTGTCAGCTGACACTGCCGCCACTCTGGTTCCAGGCTCCCTTGAGAAGGCCAAGAGCACCCTCCCAAGACCTTTAGATATCCCTTTTGGCCGAATAATAGGCGTGAGGACCAGGCAGAGTGAACAATGGAAATAGTTTATTATATAGGAGGTCAAACAACATGGTGCAGAATAATAACAGTAAGTGGGTGAAAAGAAATCAAATGTCCTAACGTGTCTAAATATATACTGTCCCTAGCTCACTATTCCTAGTGGCACTAGATTACTCACCCTTCCCTCAGGATGAGGGTCTCTTCCGGCAGCAGCCTTCCTTCTGGCTCTGCCCTCTGGGAAAAAGAACAGCTTTTCCTGCTGCTCCAGATCTTTTATTCCAAACCCTCCTCGTTTCCTATTGGTCATTTTTGGTTCCAAAACCTCTCAGGGGCTTCTGGGAGTTGTAGGTCCAGCCTCACCTACTGCTAGCCGGACTCCAGATATGACAGTTCCTATGGGGCTGCTTTTAAATACAATAAAGACATCTCAGAGAGCTCAGATTCTGAATAGGTCTCTCTCACTTAAAGATCACCAGACCCTTCACCATCCCTGATGTCTCTTGCATTTCCTTAGTGTGTGTGTGTTCTTTTGTTATTGAGGGTGGAAGAAAGCTTAAGCCTACGCCTCTATTTCTTCCCCAGTCAGGCTGCTGATTATGGGGTACTGTAGGGCAGAAGCTGCCCTGCCTGCTTGCCACTGTGTGCAAGCAAAATATCTTCTGTAGCATTACAAACCTCCAGATGGGGCCTGGAGTTCTCCTGGAATTACAACTGATCTTCAGAGTACAGGAATATATTTTCCTGGAGGAAATCACATCTTTGGAGGGCAAACTCTATGGCATCACATCCCCACTAAGCTCTCTCCCCTTCCCAAACTCCACCACTCCCAGGTACTGCACCCAGATCTCCAGGAACTTTCCAAACCAGAGTTGGCAGCTGTCACCTGTCCTTGCATACCAGGCATATTTCATTTCCACAGAACACCACATTTGATCCAATACACACAAACACACCTTTAGGACCAAACTAGATGAAATATAATAAGGGGGATCCCCTGCTATGGGCGGGGGATCCTCCATCACCAGCAGGCGCTTCACCACTGCTGCTCAGCTGGGTGATGGGGAGGAATGGGAAACTAGGGGAATGTCAGCAGTGTCCCGATGTTCTGACATCACTCTGTGCCCAAATGTGACATCAGCTTGATGCTGGGGATGTCCTGCCATTTAAGCAAAACTCTATGGTTAAAACTCTATGTCAAAATGACTCCAGTGATACAGTGACATCACTTCCGAGTACATGGGAAGTGACATCACCACATTACCAGTTACATCAGTGGGTCACTGGTGATGTCATTAAGTCACCAGTGATGGCCCCGCCCAGCAAAATAAGTCTCCCACTGGTTGTCTGGCAACATGGGGGGGGGGGATCTGATTTTAATACTAAAAGATGAGGCAAGCAGTTCTTTTTCAGTTCTAACTTGCTGTCCAATTCCTAGTCTGACATACAGTTGCCAACTTCCACACAGGACCTGGAGATCTCCCAGAATTGCAGCTGATCTCCAGACTGCAGAGATCAGTTCCCCTGGGGAAAATGACTGCTTTGGAGGGTGGACTCTATGGCGTTATACCCCTCTCCAAATCTCACCCTCCCCAGCCTCCATGCCTAAATCTTCAGAACTTTCCCAACATGGAATTGACAACTCTACTTGTTATGCGTGTTCAGGTTCTGCAAGAAATCTTGTTTTGTACTTAAATTGTACTTAGTTGAATTATACAATCACATTTTTAAAAAATACCCAGTTGGAAACCAGGTACCTCTATTCACCTGTGACATTCTTCTGTCTCACTGGATATAGCACTGGAGACATCGGTGTGACAGAAATGGTTGTCTTGACTATCAGAACTGTGAAGCAGTTAAATACTTGGTTATTGACAGCAGAATTTATAAAGATTTTTTAAAAAGATACCACCAAAATATGGTATGGAGTTCAATGAAACCAGGAGGTGAAACTTCACAACAATGATTATGGAAAATGAAAAACAAAATGTCCTAGGTTTACTAGCAACTATATTTTACTGGACCTGTACGCTAAATGTTTCCTGTCACGTAAGCATCAAGAGATATTAGTAAAACAAGCCTGAGGCTTCAACATTGCGAAAGGCTGCCTTTGAGAAGATAAAATTGTTGTAATGAACCCAGCCATGTAAGAAATGGCCTTCAAAAGAATGGAGATTGGAACAAAGTGTATTAAAGGTGGGATATTTTAGGAAACATTTTATGTCAACTAGAAAATCAGAAGCAGTGGAGAAAATGTAATATAGTGATGGACTTATAAGATTATGTTGTTCAGTGTGTTTGTGCTACATGCTTCTGACTTATGGCAACCCTATGAATGAACGACCTCCAGAACCTCCTGTTGTTAACAGGTCTTGCAAACAGGGGGCCATGATGGCTTCTTTTGAGTCAATTTATCTCATGTTGGGTCTTCCTCTTTTCCTGCTCCCTTCTTTTCCAGGGACTCTTTGTCTTCTCATAATGTGACCAAAGTACAATAGCCTCGGTTTAGTCATTTTAGCTTCTAGGGAGAGTTCAAAGAGCTCTTGTTCAGACAGTATGGAAATTACTTTGCTACAAATGCATATGGGTTTTATATTCCTAAAAGCAGGGGGGGTTGTGTTTGTTTGGTGTGTTGTTGTTGTTTTTTTTTAAAAAAAAGAGGTGCCAGAACTCTCAAGAGGGAAATGAAGTTTTCATTGTGTATACTGAAAACTCATGAACCTTTAAACATTTTTTAAAGAATTTTGTCAAAGAGGTTCCGGAACTCCGTTCCGGCGCGTTCCCCCAGAAAAATAGCCCTGCCTAAAAGTGTTTTGATTTCTTCTGAGGAATCCTGGGAATTATCATTTGGATGGTCTTCAAAATTCCTTGTTAGAGTTTCCTACTCCTTGAAGTTTAGGATGCTTCCACACTAGAACCCTTTAGCTCTGCTGAGACTTTGCTTTTCTACAATTGGCAAGAAGCAGAAATAAAGTGGAGATTTCATATGGTGATATCAGTGTGATCCTAAACAGTTACACCCTTCTAAGCCCATTGAAGTCTGCTCAGGATGGCACTGTTAATGTATAAGAGTAGGTTGTTGTTGTTGTTGTTCAGTCGCACAGTCGAGTCCGACTCTTCGGATCAGATCACGCCAGGCCTTCCTGTCTTCCGCCGTCCTCATAAGAGTAGGTACAGGACCGATAAAGGAGATATTTATTTATTTACTCAATGAATAGTTAAATTGTGGATTTCATTGCCAGTGGATGGCCACGAGCACAGATGGCTTTAAAAAGGGCTTAGACAGATTCATGGATTATGGGTCCATCATTAGGTACTAGCCTTGGTGAGTAAAGAGAGCTTCCATACTCAGAGGCCATAAACATCTGGAACCCAGTGCTAGGAGGAAGGGCTTGGCCTCTGTGTCCTCTCTGTTGACTCTCCAAGGTGATTGGTTGGCCCCTGTGTGAAACAACTGTTAGACAAGATGGACCACGGGTCTGATCAAGCAACGCTCTTATATTCTTTATGTAGTATTGTAAACACCATAAAAATCTGGTGATGCTCATGGAAAAGATCCTCCCATATGTTCATTCAGCAGTAAGCCATGTTCACCAGAGGTCCTTACTTTTCCCTGCAACAGTCCCTTCAAAAGTAAAGGTCAAGAAGAAAACTGTATGTGGCTGTCCAGGCTGCCCCATGAAGCCTGGGTGATATTCGGGCATTCTGAATGGCCTGGCCAGGGTAAAAAGACAGGTGGGTCGAGAGGGATGCCAGGACACCATTGGGAGGGCAGGGCCTGCTCCCATGGAATGGGGCATTCACCCTAGAGGAGGCCACAAGTGAGGAAGCAGGACATCCATCTCAGAGGCAGGGAGGTCTTGAGGAGATGGAAGGTGAGAAGGAGGAAAAGGATGGAGGGGCCATGGCCTGGAGAGGTGTGGAGATGGGTGCAGCAGCTGGGAAAGAAGCAATGGGGCCAAGAAGGACAAGGAGCCATTGGAACAGCCCCTACCAGCAAGCCCTGTGAAGTGACAGGCAGGTAGAATCATCAGGCAAAAGGATTCAAAGGGGGAATGGAATGCTGGCCAGAGGACATGGAGGTGTGAGAAGGGCACCGTGGCTGCTAAGAGAGTGGTGCATCAGAAGAAAGGCCTAGGAGGATCCCCAGGAGCTATCTTTAGTAAAACAGCAATTGATCATTATTTTTTCTTTTATTTCCCATTACTGCAATTGCAATCTAAAATAAAATTTAAAAATTAGCAATTGCCCTGGCTGCAAAGAAGAAACCCTACTCTTCAAGAGAACATAAGAACATAAGAACATAAGAGACGCCAATGTTGGATCAGGCCAAAGGCCCATCCAGTCCAACACTCTGTGTCACACAGTGGCCAGAAATACCAGTGCCATCAGGAGGTCCAGCAGTGGGGCAAGGACATTAGAAGCCCTCTTTGCTAATACTCACTAGAATTGCAGTTGTATTAAGGACAAAAAAACCCAATACACATCTAAGATGAGAAAACAGTTCAACTAGAATACAATGGGTATGATCAAACATGTTGTCTGAATTGACTGTGAAAGCAGGATGTCCATACTAGATTCCTGTGGCAGTGAATTCCATGCAGAACAGGAACCAACTTAATTAAAGAGGTTTCAGAAATGCCATGGCCTCAAACGAACAGGAAGCAATGAGTCAAAGTGACAGAAGGCAAAATCTGAAATTTGTTATCTAGGACAAGGAACAAAATCCAAGGAAAACTTTAGGCATACTTTGCTAATACTCACTAGAATTGCAGTTGGATTAAGGACAAAAAACCCCAATACACATCAGGTCTCAGAAAAGATGAGAAAACAGTTCAACTACTAGAATACAATGGGTATGATCAATCATGTTGTCTGAATTGACTGTGAAAGCAGGATGTCCATACTAGATTGCACAGTTGTAGAAACAACCCTAAAACCATGGCTCAGTGGCAGAGCACCTTCTTTGCATGCAGAAAATCGCAGGTTCAGTCCCTTGCATCTTCAGCTATAAAATTCAAGAGCCTTCTCCAAGGAGATGTAGCTCTCCAGGGTCTCAGATAAAGGGCTTTTCTGGCCAGTGAACCAGTTTAAGAACAAAGGACTTTACTAATCCAAAGTGATTCATAGAAATAACAAACCTTGGGGTTTGCATTGAACATGCCATCAGCTGCCAAGAAAAAAAAATCTATTAAACATTTGTGTTTTGTAGTACAGAAATAGAACAACAGAAACATGCATGAGTGCTTAAAATTGACAATATAGCATTTTATGAGTGTTGTCCTATATTTTGTTTATTTCATGCAGTGGATTTAAAAATATTCAAAGCCTGAGTATACACTGCAATGTACAATACATTACAAGCAGGACCCTGGAAAACCACAAGACACAAACACATTTAAGACTGAAGAAGGCATGAGCTTTTCAACTGCAACAGATGAAAAATGAAGTTTTATCACTGTTTTCCTAGTTCTCCCAGTCAATCTTACTCCACCTTTTGAGCAAGAATTAACTGAATCTGAGGTGTTTTAAATATGCTATAAAGCCCAGAGGCAGTTTCATCTTGCTTCTCTTTGTGAGCAGGGAAAACCCCGTAATCATAGGTTGTTCAGGGAGAGCCAGAAAGCTAAACCACCTTCCTTATGTTTCTTGGGGTAGAAGGATATTGCCCTTCCTTATCGAACCAGTGATTTCATCTTCTTGAAGCAGAAAGTTAAGTCACTGGCTCTTAATCACAGGAACATAAAAATGACATCGTCTCGCTAGAACACTAGTTCAGGCCAAGAGATTGCTAACTTACAGCTTCCAGATGCGTGCTGCCTCCCACAGATGAGCAATTCCTGTGACTTTGGGCGCACACGGAAATGTGATCCATGAATGGTATCTGTTTTACTCCAGGGGCCTCATGAATGTAGGGGAGCAGATTATGTGCACGAGCCATTCATACCCTCTATTGCATGTTGCACGAAATCATCCTTATGCTCAGGGGGGGGGTTGTAGAAAAAGTCCAGCAGGAACTCATTAGCATAATAGGCCACATCCAACAGCAGAAACTCATTAGCATATTAGGCCACACCCCTGACAGCACAGCATATTAGGCCATACACCCATGCTTTCCCTTGGCTTCCCCGAGCTTAGGCAAGCCCCCCCCCCTTGAAGGGAAGGGAAGGCAGTTTAAACTGCCTTCCCTT
>NW_015171514.1:927218-968941 GCF_001447785.1 Gekko japonicus
CTGCCCCAGAATAGCCCTGCTTATGCTTTTAATGACAATAAAAGAAGATCATAAACAGAAGGTGTAATTAACACCTGACAGAAAGAGAAAGTGAAAAGAGAGAAAGAGAATGTACACGTGGATTAATCTGTACTTGTCGTTAGCCACCTTGGAGCACAAGATATACATAAACAAATGCTACACCCCACTAGAGTGAATCCACAACAGTGACACTCAAATCAGTACAACTAAAGGATAACCAGCATGAATTAGCTGTATTCATCATGCTTGCTTGAATTTAAATTGTAATTTTCTCAGGATTGGGGCTTATTGGTCTCTTCAACTAATTGAAGGGTTGTCACCTGGGAGAGGGCAAAGTCTTGTTCTGTGCCGCTCCACACTGGCTTGGAGAAGGGTGGATTTTGACTGAACTTCCTACCAACAGAAGTGGTTTGATGTTAGAACCAATCAGTGGTGGGGAGGTTTTCAAGGTGGAAGTCTTCAAGCAGAAGCTGGACAGCTGTCTGTTGGAAAGATTCTTGCTTATGGTTTCCTGCACTGAGCTGGGGGTTGAACTGGATGGCACAGAAGGCTCCTGCCAACTCTAGATGTGTAGGAAGAACAATCAGAGGTCATGAGTTTTCAGTGTACAGATTGAAAACTCTCTTTTCAGCGTTCAGGCTCCTCTTTTTTGTCCTTTTTTTTAAAGCCCTGAGGCCACCAATAGCTGAAGCAATTATAATATGTTGCCCAGACAACAGCCAAAATCTATGCTGGAAGTTTATTTTTGGTCAGGGACATGAAGAACAAGCAGTAAGTTTGAAGAGGGAATTACAAGCTGGCCGATACAAGTTTATAACACACCTTATAACATGTACGATCCCATGAGTCATGAAAGAACAATTTCTGTTTTGCTTCTGAAATGACATCAATAATCAATGCCATGGTTAGGGTTACCTAATATGAACCTTTTGGGAATTTGGGGGTCATGCCTGGGGAGGGTGCAGTTTGGGAAGGGGAGGGAGATCAGCAGAGATGTGATGGCACAGAGGTTGCCTTGCAGGGCACCCTTTCTTCTTCCTGGGGAACTGATCTTTGTAGTCCGGAGATAAGCTGTAGTTCCAGACCACCTGAGGGTCCTCGGTCGATGTCTGGCGGCTCCCAGGAGACCAAGGAGGGCGGGACTTAGCCAAATGGTGGCCATCAATGCCACACCACCACTTCTGCCTGCATAACCAGAAGTGACATTGCCACGTTATGGGACACTCTGTGATTCACTCAAAACCCTATGATAGAACTGATAGCTTTTCAGGTGAATCCTAGAGCATCCGGTGGCGTGGTGATATTACATACAGATAAGCACTCAGCAGTTGACATGGAATTGTCAATGGATGTCATTTTGCGCTCCCCATTTCTTTTCCTGCCACCTATTGAGTGGCCTGCCCATCCCACTTTGAGGTTGGTAACCCTAATCGCGGTGATGGTTCTGCAACCCTGACAGCTCCCCAGTAGCTCCTGAGCTCTGGAAATGTGTACCCATTTCTTCTCCCCTTCCCCCCGGTGCTTAATCCTTGTTCAGCAGCAGGCATCTGGTTCAGGGGTTTGAACCAATATCTGAAACATATTGGGACTCTGGGAGACTAAAATATATGGGACTTTTGGCTGTGCGTTTTATGTAATCTTCCTTGCAACTCCATGTTTAATCTCCTTTCACTTTCTTAAACTTTGTCTGTGAACCCAGGCTCCACATTTTGTGCAGAAAAAGCCATCAAGGAGCATGCAGTCAGTCTGGGAAACCGTTTCTGTGCAATTATGTTCCTCTCTGAAATTATTATGCTTTGCTTGAGTGGCACATCTCTGCCCACGTAACTTCTCAGCGAGGTCGGTATCATGCACACAAGCTGTCAATGCGGTATTACATCCCGCCCACCCGTACCCTCTGCTGCTGCTGGAATGGCTTTCCAGTGGGTCAGACTTAAATGCTCAGCACACACACAGCTAGCATGAGTTGTTGACAGGCACAGGGAGGGCAAGATTTTAATATTGTTGGCTGGTTCCTGTGGCTGTGTCAAGCAGAGTTGAGTTGACACGAGGCATCTCGTCTACTGTAATCAGGACCAGATGAAGAGCTGTCACCTCCCCAGAGGGATCCATGTGTCTGAAACTGAAATGGAACATTGCAGTCCCTAGACTAGCTTTGTTCAAGAGGATGTGTGCTTTAAAGAACGGCTGCTGAATAATCAGGTGCGTAAAGTGAGCAAGCTGTTAAAATAGAAGCTAGAGCACAAAGAGGTAATGTTGTCATCCCTGTTTCTGCCCCCTGCATTTGCCGTTTAGAAAGAAATAATATCAGACAGTGGAAAGCCATACTTCAAGGCTGAACATGAAGCTTCAAAGATAACTGATACTTTAAGGCGTTGGGATATTACGCACCGGTGACATTTACACAAGCTCGGGCGCTACACCACTCACCATTCGATCCCCTGTGATCCCCCCTGAAATGACTTCTGGTAACACCCCTGTTCTCTCTGGTTTTCCTTGTTGTGAGGAGAGTGGGAAGGAGGACCCAGTGTGGTGTACTGCTTAGGCCTGGGACTGACAGTCTCCACTGAGGGTCTTTTCCACATGGAGATTTTCCTACCGTTTGCATGCTGAACTGCAGCATTTTTCCCTCTAAGCTTCCTTACTTCCTTGCTTTGTTGCCTTCCCATGGCTTCCTTGTCATTTCTCCAAGCCTTCTCAAAGCGGATCAAAGGTAGTTTGAAAACGCACAGTGAAATGATGAGGAAGCCACAGAAAGACAAAGAGAAAACGGGGGGCACGAGGAAGCTTGGAGAAAACTGTTACAGTTTAGGAGCACCCATACTGTGGGGAAAACCTGCTTGAGTGATCTCGGGTGTTCTTGGGTGGACAGCAGTGTTCCCTCTAAGCTGAGTTAGAGTGAGCTAGCTCACAGTTTTTTAGCCTCCAGCTCACACATTTTTGTTTCAGCTCAGGAAAGATGTCTCCAGAGCAAACTAATTTATGCAGTAGCCAAATTGCTAGCTCACAATTTTAATGCCAGTAGCTCACAAAGTAGAATTTTTGCTCACAAGACTCCACAGCTTAGAGGGAACATTGGTGGACAGGCAGGTTGTTAGGAGGACAGAATAAAGGAAATGAGGCCTGGAATGCTTCTCTGAGCTCCTTGAAAAGAGGGTAGGAGAAAGGAACGACAACGAGTGACTACCAATGGCATGCACAGAGTATTCTGTGACTGACTAACTGGGATGGTGACTTCCAGAGAGGAGGGTTCTCCCTGAGAACACTTTGTCCCCAGCTGACAACCACATTATCTAAGAAGTATTTGCAAAATATGGAATGTGAACTATGTAAACTGCTTCTGTTCCTTTAATGCGATGCCTGTTCCAAGATGTTTACTGTGAGCACTTGAGGCAGTGACTCAGAGCACTGCTGAAAGAGTCTGCAGAAATAAAGCCCCTGCAAGATGCAAGCAGCAGTAGTCACTAGGGTTGCCAAGTCCATCTTCCGCCCCCAGCGGGGGACTTTGGGGGCGTTCCTGGAGAGACGGCGTTTCCCTTTTAAGTACACGGAGCCGGCATTTCCCCTTTAAGAGCAAAGAGCCGGCGTTTCCCTTTTAAGTGGAGGGAGCTGGGATTTCCCTGCAAGCCTGATCTCAAACGGAGATCGGGCTTGGGAGGAAACGCGGGTTCCATGAATTTAAAGGCAGCCACCCCCTCTCTCTCAAGAGAGAAAGGAGAGGGGTTGCTGTGGGTGTTGGGGTGGGGCTTCCCCCCACCGGCCATGAGGCCGGTGGCGTGTAGAACCCCCCCAAAAAACAGGGGACCCCTGGCAAACTGGGGGGGTTGGCAACCCTAGTAGTCACTAATGTTTCTAATGAAGTAGGTTATCGGTATGAGCACTCATATTGCAACATATTAAGGTGCTGGCAGGTTCTTTGTTTGAAGCAACTGCATGAAAATGTAATGCAACACTAATAAATGCTTAACAGTTTTATGGCCAGTTCTTCTTATAGTCCCGTTTTTAAGTAGCTTACAATGGAATTTTTTGTAAGGGCAGTAGTTTGGCTTGCTAATTAGGGTTGTCACCCTAGGTGAGGCCTGGAATTCTCTCAGAATTACACATGTGATCTTTAGCCTAAAGAGGTTAGTTTCTCTGGATTACTGTGAGGCTAAAATGGAGAAGAAAACAGTGTAAAACAGGGGACCCCTGGCAAACCGGGGGGCGGGGTTGGCAACCCTAGTAATCACTAATGTTTCTAATGAAGTAGGTTCTCGGTATGAACACTCATATTGCAACATATTATGGTGCTGGCAGGTTCTTTGTTTCAAGCAGCTGCATGAAAATGTAATGCAACACTAATAAATGCTTAACAGTTTTATGGCCAGTTCTTCTTATAGTCCCGTTTTTAAGTAGCTTACAATGGAATTTTTTGTAAGGGCAGTAGTTTGGCTTGCTAATTAGGGTTGTCACCCTAGGTGAGGCCTGGAATTCTCTCAGAATTACACATGTGATCTTTAGCCTAAAGAGGTTAGTTTCTCTGGATTACTGTGAGGCTAAAATGGAGAAGAAAACAGTGTAAGATGCTATGGATCTACATTGGAGAGAAAGGCGGGATACAAGTAAATTTTAAAATACATATTCTGGGAAACCCTGCTATTTATGTCACACCAGATGGATTCTTTTGTGTGTATGTGCTTGCATGCCTGGAAATCATGGTGACTTCTGGCGACCCCTAGTGGGGTCCTAGTGGGGTTAGGACACTTCAGAGAGGTGGCTTTGATATTACATGCCTCTGCATCCTGAGCCCTGGTATTCCTTGGCGGTCTCCCATCCAAGTACTTGCCAGGGTCGGCCCTGCTTAGCTCCTGAGATCTGATTAGATCGGCCTTGCCTGAGCTATCCAGGTCAGGGCACACAAGATGGTTTCTTGCATCTCAGCAAGAAGGAAGGTTTTCATTGTTTCAGTAATATAAACACAAGGATTTCCCACCTAATTCAAATGGTAGGACTCATTAGGATTCATTCTGTTTTAAAACAAGAAATTGTGTTGTTGTTGTTTTTAAAAACAAATTGAGATCTGGTCATGTAATATGGCCACAACAAGATATGCCTGGGAAACCATGCAACCCCTAAACAGCAATTTTATTGAGGCTGTTTTCACCAGTTGGAAGAATACTGGAGTAGAGAAGAAAGTAAAACCTACCAGCAAAAAATGAAATGCAAACTGGTCTTACCACTTTTTAGGCCAACTGGGCAAGAGGCCTGGAGCGTTAATATTCCAGAGGAAAGAAAAAGGATTTTCTCTTTTTTTGAAAAGAGTCCAGATAACCTTAATGTATTCTTTGGGGGATGCTTAGAATGATGTTTGGATAGCCTCTGCATTTATCACTCCTTTGAACAATAAACTAGACGGTCCTCTGCCTATATCAGCAGAGTAGTGAAGTAGAGCCAAATATACACGAGGCAGGGTTTTCTGCATACCCAAGGGAATCCCCAGACATGCAGAAAGATATTAGTTTTTGAATTAAAAAAGAACAACTAACCCTGCTGAGAACAGTATGCTTATTGTTTTTAGTTCTGTTTTTAGAATTCTGGCTGGTTCTATGGCCCTTTTGCATTGTTGATTGAATGTCTTGTCTGTTGATATGACTCATCCTGCGTAATCCGCCTTGAGTCCAAGAGAAAAATGCACACTATAAATAATGTAAATAAATCAAATAAATACAATTATTGGTATCCAAAGGCATTGAATGCTAAAAAGGGAAAGGGGAGAAACTGGCCTACTCAAGCCACTAACAATTTAGAATATTCTAGTGAATGTAAAGCACACACACACACATTCCCACACACTAACCTTTTATTAGGAGGAAGAAGAGGAGGAGGAGGAGATTGGATTTATACCCCGCCCATTACGCGGAGTCTCAGAGCGGCTTACAAACTCCTTTCCCTTCCCCGCCCCACAAGAGACACCCTGTGAGGTAGGTGGGGCTGAGAGAGCTCTTTCAAGAACTGCCCTTTCAAGGACAGCTCTGACAGAACTATGGCTTGCCCAAGGTCATCCAGCAGCTACAAGTGGAGGAGTGGGGAATCAAACCCGGTTCTCCCAGATTAGAGTCCGTGCACTTAACCACTACACCAAACTGGCTCTCACACCAAATGGGCTCTTAAAGGGATGGAACTCCCCCCCCCAGGTCTGTTGGCAACCCTACAAGTTATGCTTCTTAGTCATTATAACAATGGGCATATTGCTGCTTTAGGAAGGACAATGCAAAAGTTGGTCAACTATTTTTGTACACCAAAGAATAACGTATATAAAACCAATTCTTCCCGAAATCAGCTCCTGGCTGTTACTTAATTATTAACATAGCTGCATTTACAGCAAGGGGGGTTGGGGAAGCAATCTTTCACCACGCTTCAGACTTTGCCCTGTGTGCCTGAAACAAGCCAAAGTCAATATATGTCCGGCTGTTCAGAAAGTGTCACCAGGATTTGTTTGATGACTACTATCTGTGCTGCTAATTTATTTTTGCAGGCTTTTCTCAAGTCTATCACAGTGGGAGCTTAGGGACGTTATTTTACTGCCCTTGCAGGTGGCAGGCCTGGCTACAAATAGGATGGGGAACTTTTCGGACTTCTTCTGCAACATAATTCAGGCTGTATTCCT
The DNA here is from genome assembly GCF_001447785.1 of Gekko japonicus. Lineage (NCBI taxonomy): Eukaryota > Metazoa > Chordata > Lepidosauria > Squamata > Gekkonidae > Gekko > Gekko japonicus. The sequence goes on from NW_015171514.1 coordinate 933,886, forward strand.
GTGCACGCTTACTTTGGGAGTACGATCCATTAAGCACAGTGAGACTTAACTTCCAAATAAGCAGGGCTATTTTTGCGCAGGAACGCACAGGAACGGAGTTCCAGCTGGCTCCTGAGTTGGCCACGCCCAGCAGGAACTCAAAACAACCTGACCTGGATGGCCCAGGCTATCACAATCCCATCAGATTTTGGAAGCTAAGCAAGGTCACCCCTGGTTAGTACTTGGAGGGGAGACCAACAAGCAAGTTCAGGCCAGAGACAGGCAACGGCATCACCACCTCTGAACACCTCTTGCCCTGAAAACCCTATGGGGTCACCATCAGTTGGCTGACACTTTGACGGCAGTTTCTACCAACAAGTATACAACTGTGCTCAAAATCCTCATTTTGCCTTCAGCTACTTCAGTGGGTTTACTGTATGACGGTAAGCTAGGGATCCATTTTGCTACCCTGAAGAGCCGCTTCAACTGTTATTTGTTCACTTCTTCTGCACTGTTTTGCCAAGGGTACAATCCATCAGAGCTGATTGGTACAACTACAGGACTCCAGAGCATATTCCGAAGATGAGGAATTTATGCTACAAACCATTAACCAAGGGGAGGAAAGCCACAAACTCCTCCATCGCAATTGTTCTTCTTTTGTAAAAAAAAAAGAGGGGGGATTCAAGACGTTTGATACTTATTTCAAAACCACAAGGACAATAAAAAATATACACCAAGGAAATAACTAAAATATAGGCATTCAAGAGTTGGCTGCCACTTTGACAGCAGTTTCTACCAACAAGTATACAACTCTGCTCAAAATTCTCGTTTTGCCTTCAGCTACTTCAGTGGGTTTACTGTATGACGGTAAGCTAGGGATCCATTTTGCTACCCTGAAGAGCCGCTTCAACTGTTATTTGTTCACTTCTTCTGCACTGTTTTGCCAAGGGTACAATCCATCAGAAGGTTCTTCTGCAGTCGTCCCATTAAAATGAATTAGTTGTGCACATGGACAACAGAGTGTGGGCTTAGTCCAGTGATCTTGAACATGGTGTGCATGGGCATAGGTCCCTGGTGCCCAGCTGCATCCCCAAGACACCTCTACCTGCAAAGCAGGACCAATCTTGGCTTTACTCCACCTCACTGAAGCAGGAGCTATTTCAGAAGACCCTAAGAAGCACCATCTTTAGGTCCAGAGGGGAGCACTCATTTGGAAACAGCTGCCTTCATTGTAGGAGGATGCTTGGCTTGGCTTTAGTGTTGCCAACTCTGGTTTGGGAAATTCCTGGAGATTTGTGGGTAGAGTCTTAGGAGGGCAGGGTTTGGGGAGGGGAGGAAATTCAGCAGGGTATAACGCCAGGGATCTGCCCTTCAAAGCAGCCGATTTCTCCAGATAAACTGATTTCTGTATAATTCTGGCCCGACCTGAAGGTTGACAAGCCTGCTTTGCTTGGAACTTCCTAACATTTTGTGGAGGCTCCCAATGTTTTATAACTGGACCTAGTTGCCATGGCAGCCATTCTGTGATGGTGTCCACTAGCCAGTTTTAAAATTCCCAAAGTGCCTGCAGGTTCAACAAGGCTGAAGCCTCTTGCCATGGTCTTTTAAGCTGCAGTTTAAGTGCTGGACTGAGTGCTCTTTTACAAACTCTGAATATCTGTAAGACAGCATGTCAACAAAAAGATTTACCGCCTTGGCTAAGCCCAGTGTCACAGAAAAGTGGCATTTGAACATGCTTTGTGATTCATAGGGTTGCAAATTCTGGGTTGGGAAATTCCTGGGGATTTGGGGGCGCAGTCTAGGGAGGGTGGGGTTTGGGGAGAGGAGGGACTTCAGTAGGGTATAATGGCCATAGAGTCTGCTGTCCAAACAGGGCTTTTCTCCAGGGGAACTGAACTCTGTAGTCTGGAGACAGGTTGTAATTCCAGGAGATCTCCAGGCCCCACCTGGGGATTGGCCACCCTACCAGTTGTGAACATGGCCCAGGATGAAAGAAGGCATATGTCATGCTGGCGCTTTCTTTTTTATATTGTACTCAGTGTATCTCATGAAGAGGGCTGAAGTCCAGGAGAGTTTATGCTACAGTAACAGTACCACCCTAAGCAGAGCTCAATGGATTTAGAAGGGCATAACTTTGCTTAGGAGTATTCTGTGACTGTCTTTAAGGTGCTGCTGGACTCATCTTTTGTTCTTGCTGCAACAGACTAATATGGCTGGTCCATGGGGAATTTTTCACCTTCTATGAACTCCTCCCCTCAGGTATTCTCCGTTTAATTTAACAATGTTGTCACTTTATTTCTGGCCCTCATAAAAGAGGAGTTGTTTTTTGCATTTAAGCAGTTTAAGATTCCCCAGGCGGCTGGCGGTATAACTGATTCCTCCCCCCCCAGACCCTGATGCAATTGTGCTTAAGTGAGGCTATACAAGGAAGTCAGGGAAGAACAGGTTTGGCTCCTTTGTTGCCCAGAAAATGCAAAGAGCAAACTTCCTTGGCAGGTGATTATCAGATTACAAGAATGACATCATTAGAATACATTTCCATTTGCCAAAGTGTGGCTTGAAGCCATTTGACAATTGGTTGCTGGATGTCACATGCCTCTTAGGAATTAACTCTTTCAGGGGATACAGTCCAGAAGATCCCTCTTTGTACACCTTCTCATAAGGACAAAGATAGCTATGGGACACTTCAGAGACCTCTTCTGGGGTGAGCTTTTGGAGACAACAAACTGCTTCCTTGGATGTGTTAACAATGGAAAGTTGATAAGAAATAAGGTAAAACAACAAAGGATCTTGTGGCACCTTTAAGGACTAACAAATGTACTGTGGCATAAAGGTAAAGGTTCCCTTGCTCAAAGCCAGTCGAGTCCGACTCTAGGGTTGCGGTGCTCATCTGCGTTTCAAAGCCGAAGAGCCAGTGCTGTCCGAAGACATTTCCGTGGTCACGTGGCCGGCATGACTAAACACCACGGAACGCTGTTACCTTCCCACCTAAGTGGTCCCTATTTATCTACTTGCAATTTCTTGCTTTCGAACTGCTAGGTTGGCAGGAGCTGGGACTAGAGATGGGAGCTCACTCCATCATGCGGCAACTCGGGTCTCAAACTGCTGAACTACTGACCTTCCACAGCCCGCAATTCAGCGTCTCAACCACTTGAGCCACCGCAGCTCCTTTTACTGTGGCATAGTCTTTCATAAACTGAGGCCTACTTCATCAGATGCAAGGGAAGAAAGAGAACAGAAGGGGGAGTGGTTACTTAGAGAAGCCAGAGGGCCCAGCATTCCACGATACAGGTGTGTTACACAGATGAAAGCGAGAACCAGTCAAAAAAAGTGAACCCATCAGCATGGGTGTGGACTTATTCCCAACTGTTAAACTGAATTTGCAAAATAAGCTGAATAGTGTATATAAAGCTGTAAAGTTCAGCTGGTTAAGTGTCAGGGAAAATAAACCTGAAACTAAAATTGAATGAGCTTGTCAATGTCCTGATGAAGTAGGTACCCCTGATTGGCAAGTGATGCTTTACAAGGGGGTCACAGCTGGACTACAGCATGGCTTGAAGACCCAGAAAAACTGGTTCTGCCTCCTGCCAGCACAGTGTAGTGGTTAGAGTGTCAGACTGGGATCTTGGAGACCCAGATCCGGATCCCCATTCTGCCAAGAAGCTTGCTGGCTGAACTTGAGCCAGTCACACACACTCAACCTAACCTACCTCACAGGGAGGGTTGTTATGATGATAAAGTGGAAGAGAGAATGGGTTAAACCACTTTGGGTCAGTCCCAGTTGGACAGAAAGGTGGGGTATAAGAGAAGTAAATAAGCTGCAAGCTGCCAGCCTGCAATGTTGTATAAGCTCGACATGTCACTTAAATTGTGCTGCAGTCCATGAAAAGCACCTACAGGCCACACTGGGCAGGACTGGAAAGGTGAACGGGCAGAGGGAAGACAGAAAGAAGACTGTTGCAAAGTCTCTCGAACCTCGTTTGAATGAGAGAAAGCTCTGTGATTTCAAGAGGGAGGGGGCTTGATGCTCTGTACTGTTTCCCCCCCCCTCCAGAATCAGCCCCTCCCTTCACTCTTCTTAACAGTTATTCATGGAGTCAACTATCATCTTTTCTTCTTCCTCCTCCTCCCTGTCTGTTATATTGAGGCAAAGTTAATAAAGCCTCCTAAGCCGAAGCCTGGATGTTGTTTAAACGGCTTTGTAAATAGTTATTAAACATTGCTTTCTTGAATAGGTGTGCTCTACAGAAATTTCTCCACACTGGATTAATTCAGACTCTGCTATTTATCTCTAAGGAGGTGGAATACCCTGTTCCTAAGCCGAAGCCTGGATGTTGTTTAAACGGCTTTGTAAATAGTTATTAAACATTGCTTTCTTGAATAGGTGTGCTCTACAGAAATTTCTCCACACTGGATTAATTCAGACTCTGCTATTTATCTCTAAGGAGGTGGAATACCCTGGGGTATTACAAAGACTTGGGCGTGCAGGCAAGCAAGGGAGGGAGGGAAGAGCAGGCAGGCAGGCAGGCAAGAAGAACACATATTCAAGGAACACCGCATTGGTCAGGCCACACCCGGAATACTGTGTGCAGTTCTGGAGGCTTTCACTTCAGAAAGGATGTGACCAGAATGGAGTGGGTGCAGGAGAGAGCCACAGGATGATCGGGGGCCTGGAGACCAAGCCCTATGAGGAAAGGCTTGAGGGACTTGGGAATGTCCAGTCTGGAGGAGAGGAGGTTGAGGGGGGACATGATTGCTCTCTTTTAAGTGTTTGAAAGGCTGTCACTTAGAGGAGGGCAGGGAGCTACTTCTGTTGGCAGCAGAGGAGAGGACTCACAATGATGGGTTTAAACTACTGGTACCAGATAGATTTTAGGATTCTTTTACAGTAAGAGTAGTTCAGCAGTGGAATCAGCTGCCTAGGGAGGTGGCAAGCTCCCCCTCACTGGCAGTCTTCAAGCAGTGGCTGGATGAACACCTGCCAGGGATGCTTTAGGCTGATCCTGCATTGAGCAGGGGGCTGGACTAGATGCCCTGTATGGCCTCTTCCAACTCTTCTAACAGGCAGAGGGAAAGAAGAAAAGGTGGCAGGAAGGAAGAACAGGTGAGTGGAGGGAAGGTGGAAAGACCAGACTGGGGGGGGGAGAGCTGGCAAGGGAGAAAAAACCAGGCAGATGAAAGGAGAGAGGACCAGAGGATGGAGGAGGAAAGTGGAACCAGAGCAAGACAGGTGACAACCAAAGGCTGGGGGGGAGGGTCAGGAATAGGATTTTCTCTCCCCATGAGTCCTTGCAGGTCTCCCTCTGTCTGGCTCATAGTACTATTGGGGATGGGGAATGTTGTGTTACAACTTTCAAAGAAACATAATTGCTTCGGTTCCAAGGTGCATATTCTGCGATGCTTCTAAGAAATAACCAAACAGTTGTTAAGTACAATATTTTGGTTGAAACCTGCTTTAGATAAGCAAAGCTAACACCGAGCACAACCCCCTTGTGTATTTTTCTCCAGGAATGGTATGTTAAGCAGACTGCCGGTAGTATCGTATAAAATACTTACGATGTGGAGGGGCTGTCCATGTTGGCTCAAGGAAACCCTATTAACTTGGTAAACAAGATAAGCATCAGCTTTATTAAGATCTCAGTATAAATGGGCATGATTCAGCCAAAGTAAATAACATTGATGAATGTGATTTTAAAAAGCCATTGAAATGGGAAAGCAACATTTAAATCTTTCACAGTGAAATTTATGTATGTATTTACTTCATTTCTATCCCGCCTTTCTCCCCAGTGGGGGTCCAAAGCGGCGGACATCATTCTCCTCTCCTCCATTTTATCCTCACAACAACCCTGTGAGGTAGGTTAGGCTGAGTGACTGGCCCAAGGTCACCCAGCAAGCTTCCTTGGCATGAGTAGGGATTTGAACCTGGGTCTCTCAGATCCTTGTCTGACACTCTAACCAACCACTATGCCACACTGCCTGTCATGGAAATACATCAAGCTCTTATCCAGTGATAGCAGACTGACAAAAAGAAAATTTATGGAGCTGTAATAATAAAACTTAGAGTTTGTAGGATATTTTCAAGTGTTTAGAGAGCCAGCATGGTGTAGTGATTAGAGACCCAGTCTAGGATTTGGGAGCCACAGGCTTGAATGCTCACTGTGCCATGGAAGCTGTCTTGGACCAATCACCATCTCTCAACCTAACTTAACCTCACAGGGTTGTTGTTGTGAGAATAAAGGGGAGGAGGTGAGAACTATATTGTTATCTTCTTCAGTTCCTCATTGGAGTAAAAAGCAGAGTATAAATATCTAAACAGAAATAGAAGTGTTTCATACATGAAACATTATCTCAGTAATTCTTCAGTAATTCTTCAACCAAGCTGTAAAGTAGGCCTGTATTATTATAGTTCTGACGGTCAAACAAATTGCAAAATAAAAGTCCAGTGGCACCTTAAAAATGATCATAATTTATTTCAATATTAGTTTTTGTGAGTCAGAGCTCGCTTTTCATGAAGTGTGAAGAGACAGTAATTTTTTTGAGCTCCCATAAGGAAATACAGTTGCCAGGTCTCATTAATCTGCCGGCAGGTGGTGGGAGGGAGCTGTCCAGGAGTGGGGGGGGCGGCCAGGGTGACGTCACTTCCATGTGATGTGATCACATTGGCGACATTGACGTGTGATGTTGCCGTTTAGGGTGGGGCTTCCCAGTGGGCTGGAGCCCTGAAATTGGGGACACGTCTGCCCGGACTAGAGGTCTGGCAACTCTATAAGGAAAACTACAGAAACAGGTGAGAAGATAGAGAGAGGTTTGGTGTAAATCCCATCCTAAACCTTTCATAAACATTTGCATGGATGTTTATGGAGATCAGAAGTTCTAGCCTCTCTTGGGGTACGAATAAAGTAGTAAAGTAGGATAAATACAACTGATCAGGAAGAAGCTTTCTGAAGTTTAAAAAAAAACAATGACTTTCAGATCTGTAGCCGTATGTCCAGGGAATGTAAAATGTTCCCTCACAGGCTTCCGAATGCTGTAATTTGTTATGTCAGATTCTCTCACCCAGAGACCAACCTATTTGTCCAATGTATATAGTAGAAGGGCGTTGTGGACACATGAGGGCATATATTAAATTGGTTCGACAGAGCCTTAAATGTGCTTAGGAAGAGATTGCAGCCATCTTAACTCTGCATAGGAAGGGAACCTCACTAGCCATCACACCACACCAGCTTTAAATACTTGCAGCGATTGCTTCTGCCTGCAATGACCACCAACATTTATTGACTTCCCCTCCCCTCTCCATGGCATTCATAGTCAACTGATAGCACTTAGCACCTTTTACAAGGGATAATGGCTTTAATCTGACTCTGAAAGTGATCCGGATGCTGATGAACAGTCTCAGAACCTCTCTCATCATTGCAGCTATTCACAGATCTGTGTAACAGACGGGATACTTTTTGAGCAGGGCTTGGGTATTTCTTTCCCGATAATTATATTTGATAGATGGCTGAATTAAGTGTGGAGCAAAAAGGGAAATGATTATTTGCTGTGCTTCAGAAAGTGGACAGAATGTTCTGCCCTGCTGGGATTTTTTAAACGCACAAACAAAAGCAATACAGAATGAACTACGGAGATTAATATTTGTTTAGGGGATTTTTATGCAGCCTCTCCAGAGTCCTGCTCCAAGTGGTACTTACTTATTTAGAAGATTTAAAACTGCTTGTGCATTGGCCCACTCAGTGAGTCCCTAAAAGAATATTCCCTAAATATTTCTCTGCCGCCATGGCATCTGCACAGTGTGGACGTATGGAACTCTTCTGGGTGGTCAGGGCTGGGTGGGGGGCTACTGGGTTCTGGCCAACAGGAGGTAGACCGCTCTGCAGCCCGCTGTGATTGTTTAGCTCAGAACTTTGAGGATAAAATCTCTTGGACTCTGCATTGGCAGTGACAGGACGGGGGGGGGGGTCCCAGTGTGCTGACTTGTCTTGGTGTGTGCGATACTTTCATCTTGTCCAGTTTGAGGATGTGGACAGGATTCTTGGAAGTTTCAGACCTACTACCCGCTTGTACGACTCTTGTCCTTCTGGATGCATAAATCTGCCGGGGGGGGGGGGGCTGGTGGACTGGGTCCAAGACATGGTAAGTATCTCCCTGAGAGAGGGGGATGGGCAGGCTACTCTTTTACCTGTTACCTAACCTGACATTTAAAAACAGTCTACAGTTCATATGGCATACAGAGAGGGCATGGCGTAGTGGTTAGAATGTCAGACTAGGTCCTGGGATGACCAGGTTCGAATCCCCATTCTGCCATGGAAGCTTGCCAGGTGACCTTGGGCCCATCACAATCTTTCAGCCTAACCAACCTTTACAAGGCTGTTGTCAGACGAACATGGGTAGCCGTGTTAGTCTGTCTGCAGCCATAGAAAAGAGCAAGAGTCCGGTAGCACCGTAAAGACTAACAAAATGTGTGGCAGGGGAGGAGCTTTCGTGAGTCACTGGCTCACTTCTTCAGATACAGCTAGACTGTTGTGAGGATTAAGTTGAGGAGGGGAGATTGATGTGAAAAGCTGCTTTGGGTCCTGATCAGGGAGAAAAGTGGGGTATGACTTTTTTTAAAAAAATAACCCACCTTCTCCTATGAGCTGCCTACAAGGAAGAGATGGGAAAATGTACCTTTCACACCGTAAAGGCTAACAAAATGTGTGGCAGGGGAGGAGCTTTCGTGAGTCACTGGCTCACTTCTTCAGATACAGCTAGACTGTTGTGAGGATTAAGTTGAGGAGGGGAGATTGATGTGAAAAGCTGCTTTGGGTCCTGATCAGGGAGAAAAGTGGGGTATGACTTTTTTTAAAAAAATAACCCACCTTCTCCTATGAGCTGCCTACAAGGAAGAGATGGGAAAATGTACCTTTCATCTTCATTGTGAGTGCAGGCATGCTTCATAGGATATTAAGGAACAATTGCTGTTCCTTAAGTGATCTTTAGTACTGTTTTGTGTGTGGGGGGGGATCAGGTAGCACGCTTGACTTCTTAGGGTTGCCAGGTCTCTCCTGGCCACCAGCAGGGGATGGGGAGGTAAGTTTGCCAGATCCAGGTTAGGAAACTCCTGGACATTTGGGAATGGGGCCTGGGGAGACAGGGACCTTGGTGGGGGTACAGGTGCCACAGAGTCCACCCTCCAAAGCATCCATTTGCTCCAGGGGAGCTGATCTCTCTAGTCTGAAGGTGAGCTGTAATTCCTGGGGATCCCCAGGTCCCACCTGGAGGCTGGCATCCCTACTTCATGTTCAGGGTCTATCTTGAATCTTGTATTTGAAATGTATTTCCTCCTAATCTGATAGGCTGTTTTCTTGGTCTGTGTCTGTTTCTTTCCATTTATAGCCCCCCCCCCCTTTGCTAAACAGGGTACCTGTATTAAGACACCCAGAAGCCTACATGGGAAGGAGAACAGAGTTGGGAGCGGGATAGAATTAACCTTGCCGGCTCCAGTCCCAACTCCAGTTATCTCCTTTATTCCTTTTGCTTTTCCCCTGTTGACAACCCTAAACACATCCCTCCCTCCCCTGCTGCTACAACCTAAGTCAATCTTTTGCATAGTGGCTTCTTTCATAGAGAAGCACCTGGAAGGGGGGTGGGCAAAAGAGTTAGGTGTGGTTAGTGTGTCAACAGAAACTTACAGGCTCTAATATATGTTGTGGAGGAGGAAGAGAAGCCCAGCTGTCTCCAGATAGACTGAGGGCAAAATTTATTAAAGGTGTCTATACCATGCTTTGGCACTCACTTCCAATTCTGCCTCTGACTGGGGAGCGAGGCGAAGGGGGGTGGGAAGAAAAGAGGGAGGAAAGGTTTGCCTTGGAGCTGCTGATTGGAGCCAGGGAAGGGCTGCTGGTGAAAATGCTGGCAAGGTGGACTGGAGCTCTCAGAGTCCATTTGAAAAGCCGGCGGGTCCAGAGGCTGTACTTCGCCCAGCCTTAGGAAGGGTAAACATTAGTCACCCTGCCTGAAAGCTTTGGTGCAAGCAGCTTGCTGGCAAAAGGAAAGGCTGAACTGCTGGTTTTCAGGCTGCTGGGAGGAATACACCTTGGGATCCCTTCTACGAGAAGGATTTGTAAATGCCTGGGGCATTCACAGGCAGGTAAGACCCTTCACTTGCTGAGTTTCTTTCCTGTTGCCTCCTTTGATTCTTAGGAAAGTGATGATAGCTATGCAAAACAGAAAGTGAGTGGCAGTCGGAGGCAAACTTTCTGTGCCACGGGTTATGGATTGTATGCCCTGTTATAATATGATTGTGATGATAAGAAACCGGCAATAGATGCATTCTTTCCCATGCACTATGATCACCCTAGTTTGTTATATTAAAATCCTGATGCTGTGAAGTATGCAGCGTAGTGAAGGGCTGAAATCCTACCTATACTTATTGAGAAGAACATGTCATTGAACTTAGCAGAAATTACTTTAGAGAAAACCTATCAATGATTAGTGATGAGCCTTTAAAACAAATACATGTTTTTTAATTAAGAAAGCTAAATATGGAGATAGTTTCCTTCAGAAAGAAACTGATGGAAGCTCCACTGGTTTTATTGTGTCCAAGTCCAACTGCTTAATTCTGATAATTAAGAATGGATAGTTTCACTCTTTGAAGGCTTCCAAAATGACAGATGTATGAACCAGAATGCAGGGAACAGGAATATAATAACTTGCTTTGGAATTACAATCCCCTGGCTACTTGCTTGGGAGTAAATTACTGAGACTTCTTCTAAGTATCTACTTGTTTGTTCCCTTTGTAAGTCCCCCTTTTTTCCAGTGTTAGCAGATCTGAGGAATTAAATGTGTTCAGGATTGAGGTGCAACAACTTCTGCAGCAAACATTTTACCTGAATGGCATGATCAAAAGCTGTTTACACAGGGTTACCTTGACATTAGGGCTATTTGCCGGGAAGGTGGGAGGTGCTTTGTGAAATCTGAGGTACTGTAATGGATGTGAGTGACACAGTCTTTGGGTATGTTGTTTTATTTATTTATTTATTTAAGTATTTTTACCCCGCCCTCCCCGCAAGCGGGCTCAGGGCGGCTTACAAGGGGCATAGCCCAAACATAAAACCACATAAAATCCAGTAAAATCCAAAAACATTACAATCAACAATAACAATAAAGTGCTTCTTAAGTTGTTAAAAAATGATGGCATCCTTGTCCGAGAATTAGTCCGAGCCCATCCGCTGTATTCATTGCAGCATTCTAGTAGCACTACGCTCAAGGACACTCCCAACTTCGGTGTTCTGCCACCGTTGATGGTAATGGTGGCAGCGGCAGCGGCGGCCCCTACGTGAAAGCCTGGCGGAAGAGCTCCGTCTTGCAGGCCCTGTTGTACATGTTGCATGTGCTTTCGTTGAATGTATGTTAGGGAAGCACTGATCAGTGTTATGTCTCCGGTACTCTTGCTTTTGCTTTGACTGTATTTATATTTCATTCTGGTTTTCAGTTAATTAAGCAAGAGAACAGATTGTTAGAAATTAAGAGTTCAGAGAATATAAGAACGGACTTTTAAAATTGTGCTAAATTTTAGAATGCCAAGTAATCCAGAGTTTTCCCTGAGGCCCTTTCAAATCCTGCCACCCACCCCACTCTCTGTTTCTCTTTGAATTGGCTATGCAATTTTGATCTCTCTTTTCTTATAACCATTTCACAGTGCTGATATAGCCCAGAACTTACTGAAGAGTTTTTCCTAAACACATACTAGATATTGTGGCGGAACATTTTTTCTGCAACAGATATATTGTCTTTGCTCACTAGTAGCTGTCAAGTTATAGCTCAACTGATTTATTTAGGATGCTTGTACCCTGCATTTCTTGCCAAAATTTATCACCCAAGGTAGCGAACAAAAAATTCCGTCAGTAAAACAGCATTAAAACTACCAAGTGGCAGCATCAAAAAGTCCGTAACAGCAGAAGAGTATTAAAACAAGCAATTGATCAGAGCCAGTTATATGACAGTAGATACCAGCAAGCTGATTAAAACTGATTTCCCCCTTTGTGAAATGAAAATGGCTTACCCAGGCTTCTGAAGGTGAACAGTGAGCATTGCCCTGCATACTCTCTCTCCTTGTTTTCATTCATAAAGGCACAGGAAACAGGGCCTCAGCTGGGGTTTATCTACTTTAGGGTGCAATCTGGGAGTTCTCCTAGAATTACAGCTGATCTCCAGACTACAGAGATCAATTCTGCTGGAAGAAGTAACAGTTTGGTACATAATAGGTATGGTATTCGATAGAGTTTAGGAGACAAGGAGTCCCTAGAGCAGGGGTGTCAAACATAAGGCCCGGGGGCCGGAACCAGCCCGTCGAGGGCTCTTATGCGGCCCACGAGCGACTGATGCAAGGAACTGATGCAAGGGAGGGAGTGCTGGGGGACTGGGCAGAGCCACTCCAATTGTGGCTTCAGCACGGCAGAACAACCTCGCCTGCATAATCAAGCATCGTGGGAGCCTCTGCCCAGCGCTGCACAGCTTGTCTCAGTCTGCCTATGTGGGTTTTCCTCTGCAACCCCCTCCCAGCTCATGGGGCCAACTCAGTGCTTACCAGCTGCTGTCCTTTGTATCTCCAGTACCTGACATTACGTTTTATGGCAGACATGACCACGCCCGACAAAGTGACACTTATGTCAGATCTGGCCCTCGTAGCAAATTAGTTTGACACCTCTGCCCTAGAGTGACTTTACACCACCACTGAGCTCCCTTCTTTCCCCAGACACCAACTTTTTCAGGTATTGCCCCCCACCCCAATCTCCAGGAATTTCCCAAACTGGAGATGGCAAACCAGCGGAAGAGATGGTTGTCACTCAGATACCCTGGTCCTAAACCATTTTGGGCTTCAAATTTTTTCAGCAGTACGGTCTTTGAACTGGGTTGAGTTTGGAAACAAACTGGTGCTCACACAATACTGGACCCTTTGGCGGGTCCTCATTAGGAGTGTCCATTACCACACTGTGAACCAATTGTGGGTTTTCAGAAGCAAGAGATAAAAGCACACTACATAGTGGTCCAGATAAATTGATCCAAAAAATCTACAACTTCCTATTAGAAGAAGAATTAAAAGAGGAGTTGAAAAAACCGACAACGATTAGCTGGGGAAAAGATCTAGGTCGAAATATAGAGGGAGCGGAATGGATAAAAACCTGGAAATCAATTAAGCTATTGAGGGCAACCTCCTATAAAGAAAACATAATAAAAATGATACATAGGTGGCATTAGTCGCCAGATAGATTGCAAAAATGGTACACAAATGTTTCAGGATCCTGTTGGAGATGCAAACATAATGTCGGAACGTATTTCCACATATGGTGGAGATGCGAAAAAATACAGAAATTCTGGAAAACCGTTAAACAGATGTTAAAAGAAATTATAGGGAAGGATTTAGCGAAAGACTTAGCGTTGATACCAGAGCTCTTTCTACTGAATGTTACACCTGACGGGTTAAAATTTAATGAGAAATGTATTGTTGTATATGTTATTACAATGTCCAGGATATCTATTGCTAAAAATTGGAAATCTGATAAATTACCGAGTAAGGATGATTTGACCAATATTCTTTACGAAGTAATTGAGATGGACAAGCTCAATATGTTTCTGGCGGGCAAAACAGAAGAACAATTTAACTTGAAATGGCAAAAAGCCATAAAATGGTACGAAGAAAGAGGCCGACTTAACCCCCAAATGTATGAAATTGTAACGTGATCACATGTAAAGTTGGAAATCTCAAAATAAACTCATTAAAAAAAAAATACATAGTGGACCAGTATGGATGTAACTACACCATGCTGGCTCTCATGTAGATGTTAAATAGCGTGGGTTGTCAATTCTGGTTTGGGAAATTCCTGGAGATTTGGGGGCTGTGTTTGGGGAAGACGGAGTTTGGGAAGAGGAGGCAGCTCATGGGGATGTGATGCTATAAAGTCTACCCTTCAGAGCGGCCATTTCCCCCAGGGGAATGGATCCCTGTTGTCTGGAGATCAGCTCTGGGAGAAGTGTAGGCCCCAGTGGGAGGTTGGCAATTCTGGGTAGAAGGTGGAACCCAGTGGGGCCTTATAGGCCAAGAAGACAAGCAGTACTTCTGCAGTACCACCTTCTGCCCTCCAGGGAAGACTAGAGCCCAAGATAAAACAGTTCCTTCTTGTTGCAACCTGGCCAAGTAGTCCAAAAGGACACTACATTCAATGGAACTGAAAGAAGAAGAAGAGATTGGATTTATACCCCACCCTTCACTACCCAAAGGAGTCTCAGAGTGGCTTACAATCTCCTTTCCTTTCCCCTCCCCACAACAGACACCCTGTGAGATAGGTGGGGCTGAGAGAGCTCTGACAGAAACTGCTCTTTTTCAAGAACAGTTGTGCCAGAACTATGGGTTGCCCAAGGTCATCCAGCAGCTGCATTTGGAGGAGTGGGGAATGAAACCCAGTTCTCCCAGATTAGAGTCCGCGCACTTAACTACTACAGCAAACTGGCACTTAAAAAGCACAGAAGAATCAACAAGGATGCAGTTCTCCTGCTCCTAGCTCAGCAGTGGAAGCGTGGACTCACTGAATGGCAAGGGAGCACCAGACAGCATGGAGTTGTGTGCCCCCAAACCCTGGAGACCTGGGTATATTTTGAGGCTCTTAAACCAAAACGTGCCTTTGCTCTAAGTACACTGGAGAAATTGTTCAAGAACATGTGAAAATGTGACTTCAGCAAATTTGTAGAGTGGTACAGCCCTCCCATAGGAGCTGCGGTGGCTCAAGTGGTTAAGACGCTGAACTGCAGGCTGTGGAAGGTCAGTAGTTCAGCAGTTCGAGACCCGGGTGCCGCATGACGGAGTGAGCTCCCGTCTCTAGTTCCAGCTCCTGCCAACCTAGCAGTTTGAAAGCAAGAAATTGCAAGTAGATTAATAGGTACCACTTCGGTGGGAAGGTAACAGTGTTCCGTGCACCTTGGTGTTTAGTCATGCCGGCCACATGACCACGGAAATGTCTTCGGACAGTGCTGGCTCTTCGGCTTTGAAACGGAGATGAGCACCGCAACCCTAGAGTCGGATTCGACTGGCTTTCGAGCAAGGGAACCTTTACCTTTACCTTTTTACAGCCCTAACTGAAGTGGCAGGTATGAAGCCAGCAGTAGTAAATGGCCAAATTTGGAGCTAGGCTGGGCTCCGATGATTGCACCAGCAGGGGAGGGGGAGGGGCTTTCTGGGATTGGGGGTGAAGCACTGAGACATGCTGATGTCACATGGAAGTGACATCATCACGCCAGCAACACTGTGTGACAACGCTCTGGTTTTGAAGCAAAACTCTATGGTAAAATCGCCCCCAAACCATAGAGTTCGCCCCAAAACCAGAGTGTCGCCGTGTGATGTTGCCAACGTGATGATGTCACTTCCACGTGATGCCAGCACGTCATGTTTGGGGGTAGGATTTCTCCATGCCAACCAGCTGGCCAGCGGCAGGTAGGAGCCCAAAAAACTGAGGGATCCCCCGCCCCCAACTGAGGAATGGCATCCCTACCCCAGGCTTTGGTGTGTCACTTGCTTGCAGCAATTCATACCAGAGTTAAAGCTGTTTACTTGAAAGTGAATAAAATAAGTAAATAGTGTCTTTGTGTAATTACTTTTTAAAAGTTTTAGAACAAAAAAAATCAGGAAAATCTGGAGAGCACCTTGAGGCGTCTACCGTTGAAGGGAATTCACCTTGGCTAGCTGCTTATCAGACAGACAGTGTGGTATAATGGTTATAGTGTTGCACAAGGATCTGGGAGTCCAGGGTTTGAATCCTCACTGTGCTTTGAAAGCTCACACAGTAACCTTGGGCCAGTTACCCTCTCAGCCTAACCTACCTCATAGGGTTGTTGTGAAAATAAAGTGGAGGGGAGGAGAACAAGTTAAGCCACTTTGGGTCCGTCCGCATTGGAGAGGAAGGTGGGGTATACATGAGCTAAATAAATTACTGGCTGTATGTCCTGAGGACGGGAGCAGGGGAATGGCACTCCATTGGTGCTGAGCAGCAACCAACTGAACCCTAGCCACTATATGGCACTGGGGGGTGGGTGTTGTTGGGGGGGCTTCGCATCTCTTGGCACAATTTTGAGCAGGAAGCAAACAAAACAAGGTACTAAAAAGGAGGAGGAGGGGAAGCAACAGTCGGAAGGAATATAGTCAATCTGTGTGTCCTTTACAAGTATGAATTCCTGGATTCTCTTTCCCATTCTCTAAAGGGCTCACAGCAGTGGTTTATCCTCACAGCCATACAGTGAAGTGAATTAGGGGCATGACAGTGCTTTATCCAAAGCCATCCAGGCAGTTTCATAGCTAAGCAGGAATCTGAACAGGGTGGGAGGGGGAACTTCAGTGAATCTGCCCAGGTCAGTGAGACCTCAGGTGATCTCTCTTGTTCAGTTTTTGGCAAGCTGAACAAAGTTTGGCTGTTTGGATCTGCACTAGTTCATGCACCCAATTTATTCAGGATTTCATAAATCCCATGAGCAATGTAGCCTTCTGGTTTAGCCCAGTTTATTTTCCCTGAATGGTATCTGTCCACTTCAGAGGCAGGGGATATTTGTAACACTGCCTGTTGCATCTGTTGAAAACATTCATTTAATCAGTTTTCTACAACCGAGTACTTGGAGGGGGGAATCTCCATATTTTGTTTGTTTGTTTGGCAGGCTTTTGTTTATAAACCTAAACTATTTGGCTTGCCCCAATGAAATCACTCGTCGCCTCATTTTGTACAGAAAAAGAGCCTACTAAGGCTTATTGGCCTAGAAACAGATTTCTAAGAGTAGGAAGAGCAGCCAAGGCAAAGAACTACTCAGATGGACTTCCCGGGATTACCTCTTCTCATATCTCGGGGCCCTCTTCAGCCCAAGCAAATCCCCATTATTAGGGTCTTTGAAAAGCAGGCCAAGAAAAGGCTGTGGATTAGCCAAATAGGAACTCAGGAGGAGGACTTCTGGCTTGTGTGTCTGCAAGTTGGGCACCCATGGAAAATCTGTGTATTGCCCCATTCACACAAAATGGCAACTGTGCATATCAGGTGCATCATGGGGACTGCACACTTCCAGTGTTCATGGTTGGCTTCCAGTTGCCATGTCTGAATAGAGATTAAAGTAATTGGGC
Organism: Gekko japonicus; assembly: GCF_001447785.1. Classification (NCBI taxonomy): domain Eukaryota; kingdom Metazoa; phylum Chordata; class Lepidosauria; order Squamata; family Gekkonidae; genus Gekko; species Gekko japonicus. The sequence goes on from NW_015171514.1 coordinate 950,996, forward strand.
TTGCATACGCCCTCCGTTCTCCCCAATTCCTCCCCTGATGTACAGTTTTTCCTAATCATTCTGGTTTGCCATTGTGACAGCTGAAAATGGTCACCTTAACAAATTGCCCTTTGCCTGTTACTTACAAACCAGAATCCTGGTTCCAGTGAATCCTAGAGCGTCACATCAACATGGCGGCATCATTTCTGGGTTCACCCCAGAAGTGATGTCATGCTGTTGGACTAAAGGCAAATTTTGCTATATTTTTTCCCTTTCCGCTGCTGGGAGGTCTTTCACTGGTGCTATTACTCTCTCTTCTATGAGGACTTGAAACTACTCATAAGAGAGAATGTGGGGGGGGGGCGGCATTGTTCCCCTTGCAGGATGACCCTGTCAGTGGAGTCAAGGCCATCTGCTTTTTTGCCCCCACTATGTGTAATTTCAATTCACTTTTTAAAAAAGTGAAATAAGATATGAGATTTATCAAACGCCAACAAATTAACAATTGTCTAAATTTAAGGTCCCCTTTGAGATTGAGGCCCAGGCCAGACCTTCTCCGATCTGCATAGGCCTGTCTCAGGTTGTTTATTAGTCACTCTCGAGAATCCCTGAATTTTGGAAGAGGAGGACAGAATGTTGGAAAGTCACATGGGTATACTATGCAGCTATCCCAGTCTTAGCTCATTGGGGTTAGACTAGAGTAACTCTACATAGGCTTGCACTATTAGACGGATCGATTTAGATTAATATATTTTCAAACTTAAAAAAATTCTATCTCTATGATCTTGAAGACATTCATATTAGTTCAAATTGGTGATTAATTTGGAGTCAGCCCAGCCACGAGGGACTGGAAGTCTTGGGAACGTACTGCACTTGTATCCAACATCCAACGTAGGAGGCCACCCACTCCCCAGATGGACTTGGCATGTTTCTGCTTGTGCACATGGATGATATCGCTTAACTATGTTGGGCAGCGAGAAAAAGAGTGAAAGGAGCTATGCACTTTTTACGGGGAATATCTAATTCTGCATTGGAAAGAGCAGTAAAAATATATATATATTGGCAGAAACATGTGCCATTGGTGGGATAAAAGGAAAGGGGTCAATGGCCTTTGGATCTGTGGGTATTTTCTAGGAGGGCATCCCATGAGAAAAGTTGGCAAGCGGATGTTGGTGATCATTCACTTTTTCCATTTAATTGGTGCCAGTCCCATAGGATAAACAGGAGTCTAACTGCAGTCCTCTCTTCTTACTGTAGATAAACTCAAAGTGCATATTTTGCATTGAGCTTAAACAAATAATTAGAAGCAACGGCACAGACACCAGCTCTTCGTTTTATGAAGTGAAACATTTCAAAGGTGAACTGAGACCTTGTAAATCATTACAAGGTCAGAACCAAAAAGCCAAAAATACATGACTTGAGCCATTAAAATGTTATTAAAAGGCAACAGGGTCCAATTTAGTTTTCAGCAAAAAACCTGACACAGCTGGGCAGTGGTGTTTCAGTGGAGTCAAGCAGAAAGATGTGGGGAAATGCTCTGATATTATTGCATTAGCTGCTGATTCAGATGTTGCCTGTGTAGGTGTGACAGGTTAATTGCTCTAGTAAAAGGGGGAGGGTGGACTTTTGTCATCCTGAGCTGCACACTCAAAGGATCAGAATATATTTTGGTGTGCAGAAAATAAAGAACTACTTTTCTCTCCAGAGAATCCGCCTGGTGCTGAGAAGAATTCAGTCTCATTAGGAAATTTTCCATGGCATTTAAGGCTGTGCTTGCATTGAATTTCCTTTTGCTTGTCTAGCAGGGTAGCCGGGTTAGTCTGTTGCAACAAAACAGGAGTCCAGTGGCAACTTAAAGTATGAGTTGGAATACATGCTGTTAGTCTTTAAGTTGCCTCTCAACTAGGGTTGCCAACCTCCAGGTGGTGAATGGAGATCCCCTGCTATTGCAACTGATCTTCAGGTGGTAGAAATCAGTTCACCTGGAGAAAATGGTGGCTGTGGAAGGTAGACTCTATGGCATTATACCCCACTGAAATCCCTTCCCTTCCCAAACTCCACCCTCCTCAGGCTCCAACCCCAAATTCTCTAGGTATTTCCAAACCCGGATCTGGCAACCATACTCTGGACTTCTGACAGAACAGTTGCCAACTCTAGGTTGGGAAATTCATGGAGATTCAAGGGAGCAGAGCCTGGGGAAAGCAGGGTTTGGGGATGGGAGGGACCTCAGTCCACCCTCCAAAGCAGCCACTTCCTCTAGGGGAACTGATTGCTGTAGACTGGAGATTGCATTATAATTCCAGCAGATCTTCAGGCCCCACCTGGAGGTGGGGAACCCTACATTCTTTTTGTTTTCCTACAAGAGATTAACCCCAGAATAGAAAGTAGGGTTGCCAGATATTTAAAACAAAACAAAACAAAACACCAGACACACTGAGGCTTCGCCCCTCTCCCCAGGGCAAACAGCATGAAGCACGCTATTTGCCCTGGCAGGAACACCCAGCCACAGCATGAAGCAGCATCACCTGCTGCTTCTTCACACTTGGGCTGCTGCGCTCTGCCTCCCCTAAACCCACACAGCGTGTTTCACTCTTTGGGCTTGGTAAGGTTGCCAGTTGACCTGGGCAGTCCAGTATTTTAACTGACTGGTAGGAAAAATGCTGAAAAAGATACGGGACTATATTTTTTCACTTCTTTTCCTGGACAGTCAGTGAAAATATTGGACTGTCCAGGTCAATATTGGACTGTCCAGGTCAACCTAGCATACTGGAATCAACCTAGCAACCTTACTAGAGATATCATACTGGAATCAATGTTGTTAGACTTTAAGGTGCCATTGGACTTCTGTTTTCTTTGTCCTTTCTGCCTACTTAGGATCTCTGTCCACCAATCCCCTGGGGTGCGTTTCTTGAAATTTTGTCCCAGGACTTATCCATCCCCAGGGACGGTCTCCTTTGCATGATATCTTTCTCCATGCAAATCACCTCTGACTGCTTGCTACATTTGGATATGTTATTTAAAATGCACACAGACAGACATGTGTGCACACCGTTGTTGGGAGGTATGCAAAATTAGCTACTAAAGATAACTCAGAGATAGGGAGCAGAAACCTGGATATGTGCCTTTGGGAAAGTGAGCCTCTTGGGAGGGAGAGAAACAATCAAACTGCAAGAAATAAGCCATTAAGAGCTTATCAGGAATGTATGGTTTTAAAGAAAGGGCAACGGCTAGCCAGGATGATATCAGAAACATGTGCAAGATACTTGTTTAATGAGGTGATAATTGTATGGACAGAAACCCCTGAAGCATTAACTTGGGACACAGGAGATGTAGGCTGCATTAATGGCTGACCACATATTCAATCACAAACCATATGGAGGAAAAAACTGATTCAGACAGACTGTACTGTGTCAGGTACCCAGGGCTCCATTGAAATAGCGGGCTCTGTACTGGCTGAGAAAACTTCAGGGCAGTGCATATGTGATTTGTTATTAACTGCACACCCGCCTCTACCATACTTTTTCTGTTGTTTGCTGGTCTGCAGTGTGATGGCTTTTTGATCTGTTCTGTCACATCTGGTACAAATGACTGTTGGCAAAGGAGTACCTTCAGGGAAGGAACCATAGCCTGGTGGTAGAATGCATGTTTCACATCTGTAAGGTCCCCGTTTCCAATCTATACGTCACCAGTTAAAAGGTGTTTGTCACATGAAGCTGTCTTATGTTGAACCAGACCCTTGGTCCATCAAAGTCAATACTGTTCAATGGCTCTGTATTTTATGGCCTATTCTATTGTGAATAAACTGAACTAGTGGAGGGAGAGCCTGCTGTGTCATTTTAACACTGCTTTAGATGTTAAATAAGAAATGTCAACATAATTTTCACAAAATGGTTATATTATTGTAAATTCATTGCTGCAAGATTGTTCTCACCAGTGTCAAGAGGCTGCAAGTGCAAATAAGGGCTCTAGATATGAATGCCTTTTAATTGGGGTTACAAACATTAATTGGTCAAAAAGGCAGATAATTAATCTACAAGAATTCTTTAATGGGTTGACAGCCCAACATTTAACAATATGAAGATATAGGCTTACATTAGCTGTCATGGCTTAGCCCATGAAAAACGCTACTCATTCCTAAATGCACTTATTAAAAAGTGTTTGTACTAGCCAGAGCTCTGTTAATGAGTTCTCTTGTGGTGCAAAATATGGCCTATCATTCACTGATATGCCAGTTACAAGTGGGCATGAGTGCTAATGAAATGCAGATTGGAACAGATGGTCTGTGGAATACATAAAGTGTCACCGTATCTGCATGAAGCTATTCCTGCTGGCAAGCAACACCAACCTAGGAAGGAAAAACATGCATCTCTACAAAGAATTACATGCCTGACTTGCTGAAGGCACAGAACCACCTAAAAAGTTGTTTTGACTAAGAGGAAAAAATAATATCTTCAGCAAATCATCCAAAATGGCTACCTTAAGGTAAGTATCACTTTACTTTGCTAGAATTGCATGCATACAGTTTTTTAAAAAACATATTGCATGAGAAGAATTTTGCATGATGCATACAGTTTTTTAAAAAACATATTGCCTGAGAAGAATTTTGCATATGTTAGTCCAGTATAATTTGGGGGTTACTGAATTCTTTCACTTGTTAATTTAGCCCCCTTCCCATCCAAGGTTCCAGATCGTATGGCTTTGGAGATGGGCTTGATAACATACAGTGTCTATCAAAGTTTCAATACATGAAGCTTTTGTTCTCTTCTAAAGTTGGTATTTGACTTAGTCTCTGTCAATTGACAGCTCAAATGTTGGCAAATATATAATGCTCAGAAACTTTCAACCCCTTCAAATAGTAACTATAAATGAGCTACATAAATAACACAACATGAGACATCCCTTAGTCCCAGCTTGCAACTTTTCTAGTCCTTAGTTTTTAAGAGAGAGAGCTCCCTTTCTTCAAGTGACAGACACAGTTCACTTCTAAACAGAGTCACACCCTTTAAAATCCATTGAAGTCTGTTTAGGATTGCAGAGTTAGTAGAAGATCATCAGTGTATCTAATTCTCCTATCCATGAATGGTCCTATCCATGAATACTTAAATCCGGAGACTGAAGCCATGACAAGACATTATTCTACAAACCTGAGAAAAGCCCCAGGTTTTCAGAAAAATGTGAAACTTAAAAAAAAAACAACAACTGGAGGCTGAAAGCCCCCCAAATCATAGGAGAAGCACCTGTACCTAAATAAATTCCTTTGCCTATTCTGGGGTTGCTTAGCAACCACTACAATATTGCCAGACTTCAAACCTTGGTTTCTGTAAGTAAAAGGGAGAGGCAAGGGAGCAGTGTGCTTTCTAGGACTATTTTGACCTCCTGGTCCACTTCTGCTCTCCTCCCTCCTGCCCAGCAGCAACCACTGGGCAACTTGCTACTAGACAATATGTGCAGGTGTGGTAGTGGCCACAATTTCATGTCATGCAACTCGCCTGGGCCCAGTGGCAGCCTCCACACAACTGGCACGATTTGGACAGGCCCAACAGTGGCCACCACACAACTCAGCTGAGCGACTTGCTACTTTGTGACTTTTGCAGCTTGGTCAGACTTTTCCTGGGGGGGGGGGCCTGCCAGGGAAGGAAACAAGGGAAAGCTGAGAGCCAGTGTGATGTAATGGTTTGAGTGTTGGATCTCGAAGACCCAGGTTCATATCCCCACTCTGTCATGGAAGCTTGCTGGTTGACTTTGCTGTGAGGATAAAATCAAGTGGCAGGGAGAATGTCGTAAGCCACTTTGGGTCCCTGTTGGGTAGAAAGGCAGGGTATAAATGAAGTAAATAAATAATAAATGAAGGTCATGACTGGAGGGGCAAATTTTAAAAAAGGTTGGTTAGTGAGTGGGAAGAAGGAAGCAGGGAAAGATGAGAGGATATGGGGGCTGCCAGGAGGAGAGGAAGAGGAGATAGTGTAGGAAAGAGGATAGAGGGGGGAATGAAGCAACCCCCTTCAAATCCCTGTAGGTTCTCTACTTGTACCTTTATATAGGACCTTATAAAGTACTGCTCAACAGTGTTCCCTCTAAGCTGAGTCAGTGTGAGCTAGCTCATAGTTTCTTAGCCTCCGGCTCACACATTTTTGTCTTCGCTCAGGAGGGATGGCTCCACAGCAAACTAATCTATGCAGCAGCCAAATTGCTTGCTCATACCTTTAATGCCAGTAGCTCACAAAGTAGTAGTTTTGCTCACAGGTCTCCATAGCTTAGAGGAAGCATTGCTGGTCAAGCATTTTAAGGATTACTATTGGAACTGTAATGATAAAGAGAGGACAACCCATGTGTTTTTTGGGGGTAAATCTTTTTGGAAGCTTTAGAGCCTAGTTTCTGCTAGAAACTAAGGATCATCATGCCAAATCACCCAAAGGCCACTCTTTCTTCTAACAGCAAATACAAAAGCAGTAACCTTGATTTCTGGGGACTTGTTACCTGTGTATGGTTGCCACGTTTCCCCCTCAGAAATATTCTGCTATCAAAGTTGGACTGCCTCTGAACATGTGCAGAGTTCAAATTCAAACTGTTTTTTTAAAAAAAGACAAAAAGATAAAGTGGTCCTGAGCATGTGCCCTTCCTTGGAGATGAAAATGCTACAGACTGTGGAATCTGGTGTACTGCACCTCACCCACAGCCTGCCCACCTACAGTGGTAATACCAAGCTAGTTGAGATGTGGCCTTGGGTGAGACAGCAGGTGATTCAACAGAGAGAGAAGGACATTGATTATACTCTGAGCTGGTGGGAGTGGTAGTCCTGTAGGCTGCTGGTTGGCCCCTGTGAGAACACAGGATGTTGGATTAGATGGACCTTTGACTCGATCTAACAGGCTTTTTATGTTCTTGCAGTAGGCCATCAGTGTTGGGACCAGTGCATTCTAGCTTCTTCATGATGCAGACTCAGGTGTGACCAGAAGGGTAGCCAAGTTTTCAAGTGGCACGGTTTACAGACACTTGTCTCTCTTCTGTACTAGATGACATTCACAGCAGACAGCTCTGTGTGCCTTGGCCTTAAGAGAGGATCTGGAAAGCTAGACAAAGCAAGAGGCACCTAGGCGTATGTCTGTTCTCTGTCTTCCACCTCAGTGTAACTGAGTTTTTCAGACTGTGTAAGCTACCTTACACTGTACTGGAGAGAACTACTTTCTTTCCCAGCACAGAGAGGAAAAGAGTAAATGTCTTAAGTCCATGTTGTTTATACACCTTGACACAAGGCAGTTAATGCTTTCTGATATTTACTGAGTAAATAATTATTAGGCTATTAGTTAAATTAGCCCCAGAGGGCAAAAGGTTACCAACAAGAAGCCAAATAATGGGGAAGCCTTTGCTGTTTCCTTAGCCATTCACTGACATCCATACTGTGACATTCATTGAAGAGGGAACCCTTCTTGGGATATTCAAAGAGATAAGACAGGTCCAATCTCATGTTTGACTTCTATCTCCCTGTGAAGCAAACCACTTTCTGATTTTAAACTCTTGCTTTTACTGTTGCTGCTTTGCAAGAAGACTCCATCCCGTGTAAAATTGGCACAAAGCACACGAAGGGACTTGTTATCCAGAAACATGTACGCCCAAGTGATTGCAATATAAGCTGAAATTTATGACAGGTACTCTAAACAGTTTGTGATGAAAGTTAAGGCTAAGCTGTGAAGTGTCCCTCTGTATTCTTGGAATAACGTTTGGTGCTCCGAATGTTGCCTCAGCAATGTGCCAGAAGGATTGGGGACTGAATGGAGAAATATGGTTTCATGCACTTTTTGTGGTTCTCTTACATCGAAAGCTTGGTTTGGAGGCACGTCAGCCCTTGGCAATTGATGTCTGTATTACTGCAATTGGTACCTGGTTGACCCTGGCCCCAGGTAGGGTTGCCGGGACCCCCTGGCCCCCGGAGGAATTGTGGGGGGGTAGGGTTGCCAGATCTAGGTTGGGAAGTTTCTGGAGATTTGGGAATGGAGCTTGGAGAGGACAGGGACCTCATTGGGGTACGATGCCACAGAATCCACCTTCCACAGCATCCCATTTTCTCAAGGGGAACTGATCTCTGTAGTCTGAAGATGAGCTGTAATTCCGGTGTAGATAAAATATAATGGAACCATAATTTTCTCTAAGCTGTACTCGGGGGTGCTGGTTCACAAAATTGTAACAGCCAGCACAGGGATTACTGCTTTCAGCCCACAAGGCATTTTCCCCTCCTTTGGAAACAATGGTGGATGGGGGCACCACATTCTGGGGCCCATGAAACTGGCCCCCTGGTCCAATCTTTTTGAAACTTGGAAGGGAGGTTAAGGAGAGGCACCAGTGGCTGTGCTGCAAATTTGGTGCCTCTGCCTCAAAAAACTGCCCCTCGAGCCCAGGGTACCCCCGGATTGATTCTCCATTATAACCCATGGGGCCCATTGACTATAATGGTCCCCAGAGGCTACAATGAAGCTGGGGAAAAATTTGCACACCCTATTATGCTTTTCAGTATGATTTGTAAGCTACCTTGAGTCACAGGGAAAAGTGGGATATAAATATTTGAATAAATAAGTAGTTTGTGTGGGTTGATAACATTTAAACAACTTCCTGTTTGTTATATTAGGCAGGGTTCTGACAGTGATTGTTCCTCCTGTTATATTTGACCTGTAATGCTGGTTGTTGTATTTCACTTAAAAACACAAAGTAGACTGCAAGAGTTTTTTCTCCTCTAAGTGCTGGTATGTTTTCTTGGCTCAGTGCAGGGTGACGGTCCGAGATCAGTTCTACCAATATAGTGGTCTAAGGCGGGTAGACCTGTTCTCTGAAGGCCAAGTCTACCAGTACAGTGGAAAGGAGTGGATAAACCTGTTCTCCGGAAGGACAGGTCTACCAATATAGTGGAAAAGGGTGGGTGAAATTTGACTTGATTCTGTTTTCTCTTATAATGTTTAAATTCTTCTTAAAATATTGTTTAAATATAATTTAAAATAATTTATTCTGAGATTTTTACAAGGTTGTGGAAGTAATCTTCTAAAAAACGAATTTACATGATAGTCAAATGTAAACTTGCTCACAACTTTAATGCTACTAGCTTATTTTCGCTCATGGCATGGAATTTCTGCTCGCAACACTGTGGAGCTTAGAGGGAACACTGAATTTACTTCAGTTCTGAGGAATACTTCTTTCACCCCATGGATATAATTGTATGTGATGTATACAAACTAGCTGTGTGTAAGCATACATTTCTCTGTTGGTAGTGTTCATAACAGAGTGGGACCAGAGCCGATTACTGTAGGCATATAGAATCATAGAGCTGGAAGGGATCTCCAGGGTCATCTAGTCCACCCTCCTACACAATGCAGGAAATTCACAAATACCTCACCGTCCACCTCCAGTGACCCATTCTGTGCCCAGAAGATGACAAAAAACCCTCCAAGATCCCTGGTCAAACTGGTCTGGAGAAAAAGTGGTCAGCATTTTCCTGGGTATGTAAGAAAGGGCTACATGAACTAAGCACTGAGGCAACCCTTCTTGCCCTCCCTCTCATGATTTGCCTATGGGTGGTGCAAGCCTGCAGTGCAGTGCAGTAGGGCAAAGGCCCTGTATATCGTGCTGCCTTCAGTTTTCAAATACTAGTCATGCGTCAGTTTTGCACTAAAGTGGGAGCAGGACTGGCAACCCTGAACGGAATATATAATATCTAGGATTATTCTAAAATAGAAATAGTGACAATTCTGCGTCAAAGCAAGTTTAAGACTTTCCCCTTCATTATCACATGTTCCAGCAGTTTTGTTAGATGAAACAAACCATTTTTGTTCCACATAAGTCCAGGAACCTTTTGGCTGTGCTGCAGCATGGGACACATCCAAAAGAAGATTCTCTCTATCATATGTACAAGTACTGAGAAGAAAGATTCCCTTTTTTGTGGTCAGATATCGGACACTACCTTGTACACTGATAGCCTCAAAACAGCCTTCCACTGGCATGTCAGAGATAGGCACCCTTTTGTTACAACCAGACTTCACAATATTGGGCCAACTTTTGCCCCTCCCTCCCTCCCTCTGTCCCTCTCTGTCTGTCTGTCTGTCTTGTGAGCACTGTGACCAAATACAGCCAGTCTCTGCTATTTCTAAAATGGAAGACATTCAACAGCTGCTTTGTGTTATACATAACACAACAAGAACATGCTTTATTATTACAAGTTGTTTTTTTTAATTTAAAAAATTCCCCAATTCATTTGAGGAGTAGAAATTCTTAATAGTTTAACTATTCTAATTACAGTGTTAGCACTTTGCTGTACTGCTCAAATATTTCTGCAGCATCTCCCAATTGTTTATCTTTCATCTGCCTCCGCACTTAAATCCCTTTGTTGCTAAGGAAAAGAGGTTATTAAAAAGGGATCCTAGTAAAAAACAACCAGAGACTGGAAGAACATATGCAGAAACATCCAGGGAACAACAGGGCATGGACTTTTTGTACGCTGTTTTAGACAAGACAGCTGTAGAAGATTTTGCTGTTCGACTATGGGAAGTCAGAAGATGTCAAATCCTGAGAGTTTCTTTGTTCTTGAGGAAAAATTATTTGAATTCACCTTACTGAAATCCAAAATGATATATAAATTATTGTTCCTGATCCTGATCAATATATCTGATTCTCAAAATGGCCCCACTTAAATCCAGAAATTGGAGCTGTGAACTGACAAGACAGATCTTTCTATAAGCTTGAGAAAAGCCCCAGACTTGCAGATAAAATGTGAAATCTAAAAAAAACGTTGTGGGGTTAAACACCCCCAAAATAATACAAGCAGCACCTGTACCTTTAAGAAAGGAGATTTCAGTGTCCATTGTTTGAGTTGCTAGGCAACCACAACATTACCATCCTTCAAACCTTGGTTTCTGTCAGCTAAAGGCAGGAGGGGAAAGGCTCTTGCCAGGCCTAGCAGCAACCACCAAGTGACATGCTACCATACAGTTAGTGCAATTCCCCAGTTGAGGCGGTGGCTATTGGACAACTTAATACCACACATACTTGTGCAACTTAGTCTGGCCCAGCAGTGCCTACCACACAACTCACCTGAGCAACTTGGTACTGCATGGCTTTTGGAACTTGCGCCAGATTCTTCCCAGGAGAGGCTGCCAGGGCATGTTAATTGTAAAAACAAAATAAGATTCTTGCAGCACCTGGAAAACTGATGGTCTTATTATAGGATGTATGGAGAATGTATTGCAGCTTAGAGTGTCAGAGTGATTTTTTATACACCAAAGAAAAATATGAATGAAAGGTTAAAAGATGAGTTCATGACATTTCAGTGCAAAACTCTAAAAAGCACAGTGATCATCCACAACAGCTGTTAACATAGCGGGCTTACTTTTGTTAAGACTGAGCAAACTGTCAGACCTATTGACCTGGCTAATGTGCTCAAACCGACTGATTCAGCACTTTCCTATTGGAGTCTCCTTTTATATAAGCCCTGTTGGATCAGACCAGTGGTCTGTCTAGTCCAGCATCCTGTTTCACACAGCAGCCAATCAGTTACTTGAGATTCTTGCAGCACCTGGAAAACTGATGGTCTTATTATAGGATGTATGGAGAATGTATTGCAGCTTAGAGTGTCAGAGTGATTTTTTATACACAAAAGAAAAATATGAATGAAATATGAATGAGTTCATGACATTTCAGTGCAGAACTCTAAAAGCACAGTGATCATCCACAACAGCTGTAACATAGCGGGCTTACTTTTGTTAAGACTGAGCAAACTGTCAGACCTATTGACCTTCTGGCTAATGTGCTCAAACCGACTGATTCAGCACTTTCCTATTGGAGTCTCCTTTTATATAAGCCCTGTTGGATCAGACCAGTGGTCTGTCTAGTCCAGCATCCTGTTTCACACAGCAGCCAATCAGTTACTTGCGGGGGGACAACAAAGAGGGCACAGAGGCCAAGGCCTTCCCCTGATGTTGCCTCCTGGCTCTGGGTTTCAGAGATTTACTGCCTCTGAACAAGGAGGTTCACTTTACTCACCACGGCCAGTAGCCATTGATGGACCTAGACTCCATGAATCTGCCTAAGCCCCTTTTAAAGGCATCTTTGTTTGTGGCCATCGCTACCTCCACTGGCAGTGAGTCCCACAGTTTAATTACTTGATGCATAATTTTCTGGCTAATGTGCTCAAACCGACTGATTCAGCACTTTCCTATTGGAGTCTCCTTTTATATAAGCCCTGTTGGATCAGACCAGTGGTCTGTCTAGTCCAGCATCCTGTTTCACACAGCAGCCAATCAGTTACTTGCGGGGGGACAACAAAGAGGGCACAGAGGCCAAGGCCTTCCCCTGATGTTGCCTCCTGGTTCTGGGTTTCAGAGATTTACTGCCTCTGAACGAGGAGGTTCACTTTACTCACCACGGCCAGTAGCCATTGATGGACCTAGCCTCCATGAATCTGCCTAAGCCTCTTTTAAAGGCATCTTTGTTTGTGACCATCGCTACCTCCACTGGCAATGAGTCCCACAGTTTAATTACTTGATGCATAAAGAAGTATTTTATTTTTTTCTGTCCTGTACATATTGCCCATCAACTTCATGGGGTGCCGTTGAGTTCTAGTATTTTGGGAGAGCTGTAACTGCTGTTGAGTCGCAGCCAGGCTCTTCCCTGGGGGCTCTCGGTCTATCAACAGGCAGCCCCTGCCTCTGAGTGGCACCTGCTGGTAGAGACGTTCTCCTCCACAAGTCCCCATTGAATTGCACTCTTTTGTAACTGCCATTCATTTCCGTAAGAGGACTTTGCAGTGGATGCTGCCCAAGGGCCATTGTATCCATAAGTATCTGTCTACACTCTTGCAAAAGCAAAGAAGCCCAAGTACACAACTCATGATTACTGAAACAACTGTGTGCATCAATCTATTATATTTAATGAACAGTCAATGAAAGATGATTGATAAAATTAGTAAAAATGTGTTTCCTGAATCATCCAAGTACCTGGAAAGAGTATTTGCTTATACCATTACTTTTCTTTGTGACATTCCATTATTTTAATGATGCCCAAACAAAGATTGTCCAGAAATAAAGCACGTGATTCCTTGCTTCAACCAACAGGTAAGTTCGCGGCATGGATCTGATCCGCTTGAGGAAATATATTACATTGGTTCACCTCATTAATCTGAACATGATAACAAGCTATAAGCCCTTTGTGGAGAGAACCAAGAGCTTCATTGGTTATCAATGACGTCACAGTCGACCTTTGGCATTCTGGCTGCTTGCTCTGTTAATGGTACACTTCATGCTTTGTTCCTGTTATGGATAGAACCATAAAGGACCAAGTCAAAACAAAAGCTCTCTAGTGGTCTCAGGCTAAAATATCATCTCCAGTTAGATGACTCACTAAGGTGATTAGTCACCGAAACACGAGACCACATTAATGTGCAACAATTCTTTGTTATATTTGAAGCTCAGATACCATGATTATTATTCCATTTATACTAGCATCTCTCTGCATGTATGTGTGTGTATTTACAATTATGAAACAATTACTATTGGGTAGAATTTTTTTATCATCATACCTTTTATTGGCATACTCAAACATAGTACAAAAATAGGGACAAGGAAAAAGTACGGTTCAAGATGAAGAACAATAGGCTAATACACACACACACGTATATATAATTCATAGTGAACCATGCCCCACATAAATTTTAATAGACTTTTCCAAGAATTTACTAACAGCCCTTGTGATTTCTAATTCTGAACCTGCCCCCCAGTGTGTGGGTCAAAACACACACACACACATAATGGGGCCAGGCATGGAGAGAGGTTTTTGCAAATGAGGGGTGGGAGGAATCTAGAAAAACCACAAGTTTTCAGAAACATCTTAAAATTAACAACAACAACAACAAAAAGGAGGGAGATAACACACATAAAATAGTCCAAGTACCAAGATATAGCGAGACTACCTGATGAGATCCCGGTAGCCATTTTGTGTTGCCTAGGCAATCACCAACAATTTCACCAACAATGGCTGCCACCAGGCCAGACTGAGTCATGCAAGTTGCATGGCAATGAGTTGCCTGATGGCACTGCCAGGTCTGGCCAAATTGTATAGTAATAAATCACCCAGTGGTTGCTGCCAGCCGTGGCTCTGCCAAATCCTCCATCGGGAACATGACAGGGGAGGGCACTGCGTCTAGAGTTGCCAAGTGGCACTTACGTTGCTGGCGGGGGACTGAATCTAGAAAAACCACAAGTTTTCAGAAACATCTTAAAATTAACAACAACAACAACAAAAAGGAGGGAGATAACACACATAAAATAGTCCAAGTACCAAGATATAGCGAGACTACCTGATGAGATCCCGGTAGCCATTTTGTGTTGCCTAGGCAATCACCAACAATTTCACCAACAATGGCTGCCACCAGGCCAGACTGAGTCATGCAAGTTGCATGGCAATGAGTTGCCCGATGGCACTGCCAGGTCTGGCCAAATTGTATAGTAATAAATCACCCAGTGGTTGCTGCCAGCTGTGGCTCTGCCAGAAAGAAAATAAAGCTGAAGTCTGTTGTACATATTTATTCATTAAACCAGGGACTCCCATTATTTTTGAGCCTGTGGGCACCTTTGGAATGTTGAAAAGTGGTAATGAACACCACCCCAAAATGACTTCTGTAGGAGAGCCAAACAGAAGATGGTTTCCACAGGATGCATAGCCAAGCCCAAAATGGCTGCCTTGGGAGGAGGAACCAAACACAATACCTGCCTCCTCGCTTTGTAAAAGAATTACAGAAGGGAGATAAAAAGAAATCGAACCCTGGGGGAGGTGGGGAGAAGGGAGGAAGAGAAGAGGGAATAAAAAGAAAAGCCTGAAGGGCAGTGGAACTACAAGCCTGGCCCTGGAGGCTTACCAGTCATAGAATCCTAGAGCTGGAAGGTAACTCCAGGGTCATCTAGTCCACTCCCTGCACAAGACAGGAAATTCACAAATACCTCCTCCTTCACACCTGCAGTGACTACTGTTCTATGCCCGGAAGATGACAAAAACCCTCCAGGATCCTTGGCCAAACCGGCCTGGAGAAAAATTGCTTCCTGACTCCAAAGTCACAATCAGCATTTCCCTGGGCATGTAAGAAAGGGCCACAAGAACTAAGCACTGAGGCAACCCTTCCTGCCCTCCCTCTCATTCTCTGCTTAAGTTTACAGAATCAGCATTGCTGTCAGATGGCCATCTAGTCTCTGTTTGAAAACCTCCAAAGAGGTTTTCTACCACCTCCCAAGGAAGCCTGTTCCATTGAGGAACCGCTGTAACTGTTAGGAAGTTCTTCCTAATGTTTAGCCAAAAACCCTTCTGATTTAATTTCCACCCATTGCCATGGGCTCGGGTCCAACCTTCTGGGGCAACAGAAAATAATTCTGTACCAGCCTCTATATGACAGCCCTTCAAGTACTTGAAGATGGTTAGCATATCACCTCTCAGTTGTCTTTTCTCCAGGCTAAACATACCCAGCTCCTTCAACCTTTCCTCAGAGGACTTGGTCTCCAGACCCCTTACCATCAGGTGGATCAGTCCTCCTGATCCTCCAGTGACTGCAGCTGCTGTTGCAGCCATAAAACCCTTGTGTTTGAATGAGGTCAGCCAATAACAAGCTCTGCCTTACAATGGCCCTGCCCACTTTTTGAAAAGTTTAGTGGGTGCCAGCAGAAGTACTGATCAATGCTCCCTCTAAGCTCTGGAGTCTTGTGAGCAAAAATTCTACTTTGTGAGCTACTGGCATTAAAGTTGTGAGTGAGCAATTTGGCTACTGCATAAATTAGTTTGTTCTGGAGCCATCCTTCCTGAGCTAAGACAAAAATGTGTGAGCCAGAGGCTAGCTCACACTCAGCTTAGAAGGAACACTGGTACTGATGGGTGCCATGGTGCCCATGAGTGCCACGTTGGAGAACCCTGCATTAAACTTTTGCCTGTAGGGTCGCCAACCTCCGGGGTGGCTGAAGATCCCCTGCTATTCTTCTGGAGAAAATGGCTGCTTTGGGGGGCTGGACTGTATGGCGTTTTAGCCTGCTGAGGCCCCTCCCCTCCCCAGGCTCCACCCCAAAGTCTCCAGGTGTTTCCCAAACCAGAGCTGGCCACTCTAGTTGCCTAGTGCTGAGCTGGCTTACGTGAACAAGTCAGCATGCTGGACAGCCCACCATGCATAGGATTGCGGAGCACTGCCTGTTGATTTAACATATGTTCAAACAGGGCAGTGCCTTATTTGCACTGTCCTTTTAGCATGGGCTAGCCACTATCTTGAGCAGCCGAATCAAGTCACTATGTTTACCAAGTGTTAATGCATCATCATTAGAATGAGTCCAGCAAAGACGAAACATGAAGTCACCAAACAGTGTATTAGAGCTTTATAATGACAAACCTTTCTGGCAACACTATTTCCCCCCTTACTGAGAAGCAAGGAGCAAAGTTAGGAATCTGTGTGTGTGTGCTTGTGTATGTGTGTTAAGTACCAGCAAGTTTCAGCCGACTTACAGGATGTCCTTATGGGGTTTTCAGGGCAAGAGATGAACAGAGGTGGTTTGCCATTGCTTGCCTCTGCACTTCTGTGGTGGTCCCCCATCCAAGAACTTACTAGAGCTGACCCTGCTTAGCTTCCAAGATACCACAAGCTCAGGCTATCCTTCATAACAGGCCTTTGATCATACTACTGTTTTGGTATGTGCGGGGACATTCCAGGCAACTGGTTTCTGTTTGGCTAAGATATGCAACTTAGTCAATGTATTAAAAAGGTTTTCAAAAGGTTATTGTTTTTGACTAGGTTCAGGTTGGGTAACCATGTTGGTCTGAAGCAGCAGAACAAAGTTTGAGTCCAGTGGCACCTTTAAGACCAACAAAGTTTTATCTGAGGCAATGTGCTTGCACATGAAAGCTTACACCGTGAATAAAACTTTGTTGGTCTTAAAGGTGCCACTGGGCTCAAACTTTGTTCTGTTTTTGACTAGTGTGACATTCATAGTAGAAGTGTTGTGGTAGGGCCCACTGGAAAACGTTGCTGTGGACCCTTGGCATTGCTAGAGCTTGGGCTTGTTTGCTGGATTACCTTTGTACTAGAGCAGGGGGCGGGTAGACAGAAGGACCATGCAAGCAGGAAAAGAAAGCCAGGCATCTAAGCAAGGCAATAAGCGGTAGAGCATGGATGTGCTGGTAGACAGCAACAGTGATTCACCTGAGATACGGAGGACAGGCAGAGATAGTTCACAGTCTCAGCCAATGTTCCCTCTAAACTGTGGAGTCTTCTGAGCAAAAATTCTACTTTGTGAGCTACTGGCATTAAAGTTGTGAGCGAGCGATTTGGCCACTGCATCAATTAGTTTGCTCTGGAGCCATCCTTCCTGAGCTAAGACAAAAATGTGTGAGCCGGAGGCTAAAAAACTGTGAGCTAGCTCACACTAACTCAGCTTAGAGGGAACACTGGTCTCAGCACTACCTGGCAATAAGAAGAGAAGAGGAAGAAGAGGAAGGGGCCCTCTCTATGGAGAGTAAATGTATGGACCATTGATTTAAACAATGTAATAGTCACAGCTTGGGGAGTGTTCTTGCATAAAAAAGATGATCCAAAGAGCTAGGTCGTATTTTCTTGTGTGTTAAAAAAACGAGCTAATTTGCTGCAAGTACTGTTAGAATCCTGCAGCAATGACAACCTGCTTACCTTTGGTTTGATTTTCTTTGCACAAACAGTAGAAGTATAGTTTCAGTGCTGGAGGGTATGAGTATCAGAGAAGCAGAAGGTAGGGAGAACAGGTTTGTCAAATGGTTTTTTTATGCGTGTATCTGAAACTGATACCCCCCCCTCCTTTTGTGTTTTGGAGGAAATACCACATGTTGCTCTTCTTCCTCATACCAAGGATCTGTCTGGGAATTCACCTTTTACATATGTTCTGTATTAGCGTCTTGTTTAGTATCAAACCGTTTATTAAAGTTTTATATATATATATA
>NW_015171514.1:969756-971764 GCF_001447785.1 Gekko japonicus
TATATATATATATACACACACACACACACACACACACACACACACACACAGACGGCTTTTTTCTGGGGGAATGTGCTGTAACGGAGTTCTGGAACCTCTTCAACAGAATTCTTTTTAAAATGTTTAAAAGTTCATGAGTTTTCAGTATACAGATTGAAAACTTCATTTCCCTCTAGAGAGTTCCAGCACCTCTTTTTTTTTTAAAGCCATATATGTGTGTGTGTGTAAAACATAGGTAAGCTAATAATCGAAACATGCAAATATTCAGAAAAATATCAATTATACCATATCTTAAAAAGCCCTTATGAAAAGGAGGCATTATACAGGCCATCCAGACTGTAGCTTGCAAAAGCGCCTTCTGGAATTCCTCCAATAATCCATTCCAAAGGACTGATGCTGCCATTGAGGGAGCGGTGGCGCAGGCAATACAACGCCTGCTGTAAAACATCTGTAGCGAACAGCCACAATGGCTGTTCGAATCCCCACCGCGGCCGGGCTGAGCCCCCGTCCCCTGTCCCAGCTCCCGCCAACCCAGCGGCTCTAATTAACAACAGAGGAATGGGTACCTGCCCTAGGTGGCAGGGGGCACCCTCCTCCTGGCTTACGCTGGGGGGAGTGACCGGCAGAGACGAGGAAAGAAGAATCGGTGGTGGCGGCGGCAGCAGCGAGAGAGCAATGGCGGCGGAAGCAACCCAGTAAAGCAGCGGCTGGTCGAGCAGAGGCGGAGCAGAGCAGAGGCGGAGTCGGAGTCGAGCGGCGCGATGACGTGGATGCAGCGCGGCAGGAGCCTTCAGGACATTGGCCGAAGCTGCGCCCGGGGCGCGCCGCTCTGAGGAGAGGACAAATCGGGACTGCCTGCTTGAGCCTGACCGACTGCCAGCTGGAGCGCCGGAACAACATTGAAGCCGCAAGAGAAGGAAAAAGTCTATGCCGGAAAGAAAAAGGGTGCTGGTAGGTCTCCCCTCCCCTTATCACACTGTGGCCCTAAATAGGATTACCTACTACACTGTAGTATTCTGTAAACCGCTCTGAGACCCACTAGGGGTCATGGGCGGTATATAAATCACATGTAAATAAAATAAATAAACATGATGTTGCAGATAAACAATGCCCTGGTGAAAGGAGGTATTTGGGGACTTCTGTTTAATTATGCTACGTACACCAAGTACTGTAGCTCACTAGTTAATTAACTGATTTCTTCCCAACCTGTTAGTCTTCAGCAGACATAAGTAGGGTTGCCAGTCCATGACTGGCAACCAGTACAAAGTTTGGGGGCAGGGACATGGTGCAGGGCTTTCTGGATGCAGGGCTTTCTGGATGATGCTTCCGTCCTAGATCCTTTCCAGTCCGGCTTCCATCCAGGGCATGGGACGGAGACGGTACTGGTCGCTCTGACTGACGACCTCCGTAGACATTTGAATCGGGGTGGTGTGGCAGCACTGTTGTTATTAGATCTGTCAGCCGCATTTGATACGGTCAACCACCAGTTGCTGACCCACCGCCTCGCCGACGTGGGGATTCAGGGACTTGCCCTTCAATGGCTTGCCTCTTTCCTACAAGGTCGGGGACAAAGGGTGGTGATAGGGGAACAGCAGTCCCAGAGACAC
Source organism: Gekko japonicus (assembly GCF_001447785.1). Classification (NCBI taxonomy): domain Eukaryota; kingdom Metazoa; phylum Chordata; class Lepidosauria; order Squamata; family Gekkonidae; genus Gekko; species Gekko japonicus. The sequence continues at coordinate 971,364 of NW_015171514.1, forward strand.
CCCCTTGAATGTGGGGTGCCCCAAGGGGCTGTATTATCCCCGATGTTGTTTAACATCTACATGCGCCCCCTTGCCCAGATTGCCCGGAGGTTTGGGCTTGGGTGTCATCAATATGCGGATGACACCCAGCTCTATCTGATGTTGGGCGGCCAGTCAGACTCCAGCTCAGAAGATCTGCACCGGGCGTTGCAAGCCGTGGCTGGTTGGCTCCGACTGAGTCGGCTGAGGCTAAACCCAGCAAAGACGGAGGTCCTGGGTTTGAGTCGTTGTGGTTTGGGGTTAGGGCTCCCGCTCCCGACCTTTGAGGGGGCGCCCTTGGTGCCAGCGTCAGAGGTTAGGAGTTTGGGGGTGCTCCTGGACTCCACATTATCTATGGAGGCCCGGATAGCAGCCACTGCCAG
>NW_015171514.1:972186-977664 GCF_001447785.1 Gekko japonicus
ACACCGACACCCGAAGCCGCTGGAGGGAGCCGGACACCAACAAACCCTGGGTGCTGGTAGGCAGACACTACCCTATAGACAAATGTGGCCCTAGTTAGGTGAAACTGGAATTTGGAAACCATATGTAAACCGCTCAGAGACCTGTCAAGGATTAGAGCGGTATATAAATCGAATGTATAAATAAATAAATATTAATGTTTTATGTATTGGGAATTGGCCCCATCTGTACGCTGCCCTGAGCCCGTTCGCGGGGAGGGCGGGTTATAAATTTAAATAATAAATAAATAAATAAATAAATGGTGGAGCATGATGTCGTGTGCACTGTTATGTCAATTCCAGTGAAAATCTGGAAGTTACATGGGGTAACTCTAGGATTATGGTTTTACCATAGTTTCTGGTGATTTCTAGAGCTACCCTCCATCACTTCCAGGTTTTCACCTGAAGTGACATAACAGCACACAGAACACCACTGTTTTTTGGGCGGGAAACCTGGGGGCAGGGGATACCCCACCCCAGCTGGGAAACCGGCAAGCTTAGAAATAAGAGATACCCCATTTGTTTCCCCTGGGCCTGTATGAGTTGGGGAGACTCACAGAATGTTGTGGGTTGTGATCCTTTTAATGGTCAGCCTGCTCAGCCCAAATGGAATGCACAGCAAACTATTTCCCTACATACAAAGTCTGGTATCAAACAAAAAAAAGAGAGCAGAGAATTCCCGGGGCAAAACAGTAACCCATTACAGCAGCCAGTGCTTCCTTTGCTCTTGCTGTTCCAAGCAGTCTCCCTTTGGCACTCTTCTCTGTTCCAAACAAGCATTCTTTTCAGCTCATGGAGTTTAAGACAAATGGAGGTTGCCTGTGAATCCATGTGCATTCCAGCTCTTCAGAGACATGTGCACGCACACATAATGGCAAACTCTGGAGCCTGTTGGGGCTGAGAATCCCCCCCCCCGCTCATCCCCATAGCAGCACACCATGATTTGCCATTACATCTGAACTATGCCAATGCTACAGCACTATCACAACCCTCATACTGATTACTTCTTTACCGTAAACACAGTCTCCCTGTTGCAACCTGTTTCTTCTCCAGCATGGTCAAATTCAATGTCTGAACTGCTCACAACTTGCACAATATTTAACTAGGGGATCTGTTATTAACGGAGGCAAAATATTGCTGTAATAGGTGAAGAGTTGTCGTTCCTTGAAGTACTTTAACATCTACTCCATGAGTCTGTCATCTTATATTTGGGTAACAGTGATAATTTATGGGCATGTTTCATTTCATGCAATCTATTATGCTGAGTTTGCTTTCCTTCCTTTCTCTTGTTTTCGGGGGAGGGGTGTTGTCCTGATTCCTAAGCATGTTTCCCTGGGAGATCTGATGTACTCATTTGCAAGTATGTGTTATCTATTAACTCAGGACTCAAGTCTGTGTTGAGCTTAGCATGGCTGCTAGAAATTGTAGGCTTTCCACTGCTATACCCCTCAACACCTAAGCAACAGTGGATGTTTAATTATCAGAAGCCTAACAGAATTTTCGTGCTCCTAATGGAGCAAAGTTTATTCTGTAGCTACGCGATTATGTCCATCTGGTTAGGAAATCTCCTTTAAAGAAGCAAACTAGTCCTTTACCTCAAAACTGTCTGCTAGGTTACCAAAAACCCAAAAGCCAAAAAGAAGACATATTTCCTGACTGACTACTTCAAGCAAGTGATCAGCAGTGTTCCCTCTAAGCTGAGTTAGTGTGAGCTAACTCACAGTTTTTTAGCCTCCAGCTCACACATTTGTGTCTTAGCTCGGGAAGGATGGCTCCAGAGCAAAGTAATTTATGCAGCAGCCAAATTGCTCACTCACATCTTTAATGCCAGTAGCTCATAAAGTAGAATTTTTGCTCACAGGACTCCACAGCTTAGCGGGAACATTGGTGATCAGTATGATAAATCTCATTTTAAATACCCCCACTATTTAAGCTGTTGTAATTGCTACTAACTAGGAATATCCCTAACTTTCCAACCCCTAAAAGAGGACATTTTCATCAGTTTTTTAAAAAGAGCCTAAAAGGGGATGGACACAAAAAAAGAGGATATGTCCTCTAAAAGAGGACGTCTGGTAACCCTACCACAGGTTTTTTAATATAGTCTATATAAAGCAGCACTTCTGTTACTGTCAGCTATTAAGTACTTAATTGTTCTCAATTGCCCTTATAAAGAAATTGTAAATAAAGAGTGTGATTCTCAGACATTTCTAGTAATCAGTGTTGTTTTTGGGGGTGGAGTGATAAGGCATCTTGTAGCACATCAAAGGTGAAAAGATTTATTGAACAGTAACCTTTTGTGTGCTAGGGCCTGCTTCTTCAGCTGCCTGAAGTGGATTTCCAGTCAGGAGAACCATATGACTAGGAGAAAGGGAAAATATTGTGAACAGTGGGTTATACAGGCCACGAAATACAAGAATATAGTCCAGGATAGTTCTATGCGAAAAGCAAAAGTATAACAAGATTGGCAGAGTGACCATTCACAGCAACTGTAATTGCAGATATGAAATTCACCTAGCTATAATAAGAAATTTTATGCCTTAGTGCATGAGGAAGGCGGCAGGTTATTTCAGAAAGGTGTGCTAAAGTTCAGCTTTCTGGGTGGTTTGGGAGTGACAGCTATTTGGGGGCTCAGTTTTTGGCCATGTTTCTAGAGGAAGACGTACCTAGGTCTTCCATTCAGATTTTTCGGATAGTCATGGGATATCATCTGTGTCTAATTTCAGCTTTCTGGGTGTTCTAAAAGTGCCTTAAACTATTTGTGGCTGTTATCAGTTCATACAGGTCTTTTCTCAGTATGGACATGCAATGAGGGGGGAGGGGGAGTTGCTGCTGAATTTCCCCCGGTCCTGCAGCTCCTAGAGGGTATTTGAATCCTGCAAGAACAAAAGTTAGCAACCCTTGTCTTTTACTATTTCAAAAAATATACCATGGCCCCGCTCACACGGAGCATTAGGCACGCTAGAGAGACGGAAGATAGGCGGATTTTCCGGGCGTGATCTCACCGCCACATCTGGGAAGTGTAGAGCTCCCGTGGCTCACCCGAGGCTTCACTTCGAAGATGCGCTGTAAAAAACTAGTACCTCCGAGGTACTAGTTTCTAGAAACCGCGGGGCAAGGGCGGGCGTCAGATCACGTTTCCGGTGTTAGCTCGTGGCATCCGGCGCCCGCCCATGTCCTGTCGCAAAAAGTTTTTTTTTGGTCAAGTCTCCACGGGTGCGCACAAGCACCCAACGGCGCATGCGAACACTTGGATTAAAAAACAACAACACAACCCCACGGCGCCGCTTCTTTGCCGCGCCGCAGGAGTGAGGTATGATCGGCACCTCCCCCCAACCACGGGACGTCGGGCGAGACGTTTGATCCGGCTGCTGCGCGGTAATTCGCTCCGGGGCAACAGCCACGCCTCCCCCCCCCCCGCGATATCCGGCCCATGTGACCGGGGCAAAAGTGTGTCTATTCCTTTGTTAGAACATAAGTAGAGCTGGCTGGATCAGATCAGTTGTCCATTTAGTCCAGCATCCTGTTTTACACAGCAACCAACCAGTTGCCCTAAAGGGGCAGACGAACAAGGGATAGAGGCTAAGGCCTTCCCCTAATGTTGCCTCTGCATCAGGCCTGTAGCCACAGGCAGGCCTTTGGGGACCATGCCCCCCACAGATAAGCACCGCCCTGGACTAAAAATATATATATATATTTTAAAAAAATGTAAGCTGTATGTAGGGGTCCCAAAATGACCCCAGGTGGCACAGTCAGGGAAGCTTCAGTCTCATTTTCTTTTTTCCAGGCTGAAAAATAAAAAGGTTTTTAAAACTGCAAATAAAATGAAATAAAATTGCAAAAATTATAAAATTGCAGAATGCAAAAGAGAGAGAGAGTCAGAGATTCCTCCCTCTCCCCGGCTTACACAGAAAGGCAGCCCGGAATTGAGTCTCTCCAGTCGGAAGGACTAGAGGAGGACTAGAGGTCGCAGCGGAGCCAGAGCTGCGTCTTCTGCTGCTGCAAGAGGAGCAGCAGGTGCAGCTGGGGCACCCCCCCGCCCCCAATTTCCCCATGCCCCACTAACCAAAATTTTCTGGCTACACCCCTGCTCTGTATATTAGTGATCAGGGCTAGTAGCCATTGTTGGACCTCTTCCCCATAAATCTGTATTGGCCCTCATAATGCTAATGACGATCACCAAGTCTGCTGGCAGTGAGTTCTACAGATACTTATTGAGTAAAGAAGTGTTCTGAATTAAGGTCAAAATTAACCTGTGTATGCATACCACTGGATGAATTTACTAGCACTAAATGGAAGCTTTTAAATTTCTCATGTGAAGTGCCTTCTGTTCTTGTAATCACTGCCCCATACTTTATGATACGGCAATCGGATTTACTGCAGGAAGACCAAAGATACACTGGTACTCCCGCTGCAATCATGTAAGGTGTCCGTGGCCGATGCATGTCCTTATGTACTAAGCCGAATGTTCCCAGAAACTCTGTTTGGGCTCTGCCCTTCCTTGCATGCACCCAGATGTTCAAGGCGATCACTGCTGTATATCCCAGCCTGTCTATTTGCTGTGGGAAACCTACAACAAGCAAAACTGCCTCATAAAATGTGTGGCTCCTCTTAGATGTGTGCACAAGGACAGTCAAAGGGACTTCAGTAGGATTCGTCTCTTTTGTTCCACGTTTGAAAGTTAACACAATGGTATTTTTAAAAGGTCAGCATTACAAAACAGTTCTTCAAAGAGATGAGCTCTTTTAACTTTGTAAAACAAAAGCAAGCAAATACAAAGGCAACTGGATGTTATTGCGAAGTTCCCACTGGTCCTCTTTTTCTTTTTCTTAAGAAATGGATAATTTTCAGTTTTGGTCTCCTTCAATGATGTTGACTGGAACCAAGGGGCTGCAAAAACTACCACATGTCATTTAAATCCTTGCCTTTCCTGGCTGGTGAAATCGTAAAGGTGTCACGTCCATTACTGAGAGTTGTTCCTACTTCCCTTGCAGAGGCAGAATTGTCCAAAGTTGTTGAAGCAGGTTGGATTCACCTCCTGTACAAAAATGCCTTTTCTTGTATAAACTATAAACTACAAACTACAAAGAAAAAATAGGGAGGGAACATCTACATCTATGGAGAAAGGAAAGAAAACCACTTCTAACTAAAACCCCAAGTATAGGAGATCATTACATCAGCTTATATAAGTGTTAGTCTAAAATGCTTACACTACATTGAACATAGTTGATTAAGCTAAATTATTTATCTTTTTAACCATTTTTAGCTGTTTAAAGAAAACCCCAAGTGCATCATTTATATCACATGTTTTAAGGCACCATTCAGAGTCCTTCAGCCTTCACTTTGCTTTATCTTTTCTAATCCTCAATTGGTATTCTCGTTTAAGGTACTTTTAGAACACCCAGCCACCCCCTTTTCTGAAGCCGAATCCTCGCCGAAAGACAC